>NW_028290776.1:0-134000 GCF_964205215.1 Stylophora pistillata | reverse complement strand
AAAATCCGAGAAAACGCGCGCTGGTGGCATGTTGAGAGCCCTGGCAAAGATGGGATACGTGGGCAGGGAGGCTGAAACTCACTGAGCTTGTAGTCCAGCGGGATGGGTATTACGGCGCGCAAAGCGCGCGTCTCAAACAATAGGCACGGCCGCGTGGCATGCCTGCAAAATCCGAGAAAACGCGCGCTGGTGGCATGTTGAGAGCCCTGGCAAAGATGGGATACGTGAGCAGGGAAGCTGAAACTCACTGAGCTTCTAGTCCAGCGGGATGGGTATTACGGCGCACAAAGCGCGCGTCTCAAACAATAGGCACGGCCGCGTGGCATGCCTGCAAAATCCGAGAAAACGCGCGCTGGTGGCATGTTGAGAGCCCTGGCAAAGATGGGATACGTGGGCAGGGAGGCTGAAACTCACTGAGCTTGTAGTCCAGCGGGATGGGTATTACGGCGCGCAAAGCGCGCGTCTCAAACAATAGGCACGGCCGCGTGGCATGCCTGCAAAATCCGAGAAAACGCGCGCTGGTGGCATGTTGAGAGCCCTGGCAAAGATGGGATACGTGAGCAGGGAAGCTGAAACTCACTGAGCTTGTAGTCCAGCGGGATGGGTATTACGGCGCACAAAGCGCGCGTCTCAAACAATAGGCACGGCCGCGTGGCATGCCTGCAAAATCCGAGAAAACGCGCGCTGGTGGCATGTTGAGAGCCCTGGCAAAGATGGGATACGTGGGCAGGGAGGCTGAAACTCACTGAGCTTGTAGTCCAGCGGGATGGGTATTACGGCGCGCAAAGCGCGCGTCTCAAACAATAGGCACGGCCGCGTGGCATGCCTGCAAAATCCGAGAAAACGCGCGCTGGTGGCATGTTGAGAGCCCTGGCAAAGATGGGATACGTGAGCAGGGAAGCTGAAACTCACTGAGCTTGTAGTCCAGCGGGATGGGTATTACGGCGCACAAAGCGCGCGTCTCAAACAATAGGCACGGCCGCGTGGCATGCCTGCAAAATCCGAGAAAACGCGCGCTGGTGGCATGTTGAGAGCCCTGGCAAAGATGGGATACGTGGGCAGGGAGGCTGAAACTCACTGAGCTTGTAGTCCAGCGGGATGGGTATTACGGCGCGCAAAGCGCTTGTCTCAAACAATAGGCACGGCCGCGTGGCATGCCTGCAAAATCCGAGAAAACGCGCGCTGGTGGCATGTTGAGAGCCCTGGCAAAGATGGGATACGTGAGCAAGGAAGCTGAAACTCACTGAGCTTGTAGTCCAGCGGGATGGGTATTACGGCGCACAAAGCGCGCGTCTCAAACAATAGGCACGGCCGCGTGGCATGCCTGCAAAATCCGAGAAAACGCACGCTGGTGGCATGTTGAGAGCCCTGGCAAAGATGGGATACGTGGGCAGGGAGGCTGAAACTCACTGAGCTTGTAGTCCAGCGGGATGGGTATTACGGCGCGCAAAGCGCGCGTCTCAAACAATAGGCACGGCCGCGTGGCATGCCTGCAAAATCCGAGAAAACGCGCGCTGGTGGCATGTTGAGAGCCCATGCAAAGATGGGATACGTGAGCAGGGAAGCTGAAACTCACTGAGCTTGTAGTCCAGCGGGATGGGTATTACGGCGCACAAAGCGCGCGTCTCAAACAATAGGCACGGCCGCGTGGCATGCCTGCAAAGTCCGAGAAAACGCGCGCTGGTGGCATGTTGAGAGCCCTGGCAAAGATGGGATACGTGAGCAGGGAAGCTGAAACTCACTGAGCTTGTAGTCCAGCGGGATGGGTATTACGGCGCGCAAAGCGCGCGTCTCAAACAATAGGCACGGCCGCGTGGCATGCCTGCAAAATCCGAGAAAACGCGCGCTGGTGGCATGTTGAAAGCCCTGGCAAAGATGGGATACGTGAGCAGGGAAACTGAAACTCACTGAGCTTGTAGTCCAGCGGGATGGGTATTACGGCGCACAAAGCGCGCGTCTCAAACAATAGGCACGGCCGCGTGGCATGCCTGCAAAATCCGAGAAAACGCGCGCTGGTGGCATGTTGAGAGCCCTGGCAAAGATGGGATACGTGGGCAGGGAGACTGAAACTTACTGAGCTTGTAGTCCAGCGGGATGGGTATTACGGCGCGCAAAGCGCGCGTCTCAAACAATAGGCACGGCCGCGTGGCATGCCTGCAAAATCCGAGAAAACGCGCGCTGGTGGCATGTTGAGAGCCCTGGCAAAGATGGGATACGTGAGCAGGGAAGCTGAAACTCACTGAGCTTGTAGTCCAGCGGGATGGGTATTACGGCGCACAAAGCGCGCGTCTCAAACAATAGGCACGGCCGCGTGGCATGCCTGCAAAATCCGAGAAAACGCGCGCTGGTGGCATGTTGAGAGCCCTGGCAAAGATGGGATACGTGGGCAGGGAGGCTGAAACTCACTGAGCTTGTAGTCCAGCGGGATGGGTATTACGGCGCGCAAAGCGCGCGTCTCAAACAATAGGCACGGCCGCGTGGCATGCCTGCAAAATCCGAGAAAACGCGCGCTGGTGGCATGTTGAGAGCCCTGGCAAAGATGGGATACGTGAGCAGGGAAGCTGAAACTCACTGAGCTTGTAGTCCAGCGAGATGGGTATTACGGCGCGCAAAGCGCGCGTCTCAAACAATAGGCACGGCCGCGTGGCATGCCTGCAAAATTCGAGAAAACGCGCGCTGGTGGCATGTTGAGAGCCCTGGCAAAGATGGGATACGTGAGCAGGGAAGCTGAAACTCACTGAGCTTGTAGTCCAGCGGGATGGGTATTACGGCGCACAAAGCGCGCGTCTCAAACAATAGGCACGGCCGCGTGGCATGCCTGCAAAATCCGAGAAAACGCGCGCTGGTGGCATGTTGAGAGCCCTGGCAAAGATGGGATACGTGGGCAGGGAGGCTGAAACTCACTGAGCTTGTAATCCAGCGGGATGGGTATTACGGCGCGCAAAGCGCGCGTCTCAAACAATAGGCACGGCCGCGTGGCATGCCTGCAAAATCCGAGAAAACGCGCGCTGGTGGCATGTTGAGAGCCCTGGCAAAGATGGGATACGTGAGCAGGGAAGCTGAAACTCACTGAGCTTGTAGTCCAGCGGGATGGGTATTACGGCGCACAAAGCGCGCGTCTCAAACAATAGGCACGGCCGCGTGGCATGCCTGCAAAATCCGAGAAAACGCGCGCTGGTGGCATGTTGAGAGCCCTGGCAAAGATGGGATACGTGGGCAGGGAGGCTGAAACTCACTGAGCTTGTAGTCCAGCGGGATGGGTATTACGGCGCGCAAAGCGCGCGTCTCAAACAATAGGCACGGCCGCGTGGCATGCCTGCAAAATCCGAGAAAACGCGCGCTGGTGGCATGTTGAGAGCCCTGGCAAAGATGGGATACGTGAGCAGGGAAGCTGAAACTCACTGAGCTTGTAGTCCAGCGGGATGGGTATTACGGCGCACAAAGCGCGCGTCTCAAACAATAGGCACGGCCGCGTGGCATGCCTGCAAAATCCGAGAAAACGCGCGCTGGTGGCATGTTGAGAGCCCTGGCAAAGATGGGATACGTGGGCAGGGAGGCTGAAACTCACTGAGCTTGTAGTCCAGCGGGATGGGTATTACGGCGCGCAAAGCGCTTGTCTCAAACAATAGGCACGGCCGCGTGGCATGCCTGCAAAATCCGAGAAAACGCGCGCTGGTGGCATGTTGAGAGCCCTGGCAAAGATGGGATACGTGAGCAAGGAAGCTGAAACTCACTGAGCTTGTAGTCCAGCGGGATGGGTATTACGGCGCACAAAGCGCGCGTCTCAAACAATAGGCACGGCCGCGTGGCATGCCTGCAAAATCCGAGAAAACGCGCGCTGGTGGCATGTTGAGAGCCCTGGCAAAGATGGGATACGTGGGCAGGGAGGCTGAAACTCACTGAGCTTGTAGTCCAGCGAGATGGGTATTACGGTGCGCAAAGCGCGCGTCTCAAACAATAGGCACGGCCGCGTGGCATGCCTGCAAAATCCGAGAAAACGCGCGCTGGTGGCATGTTGAGAGCCCATGCAAAGATGGGATACGTGAGCAGGGAAGCTGAAACTCACTGAGCTTGTAGTCCAGCGGGATGGGTATTACGGCGCACAAAGCGCGCGTCTCAAACAATAGGCACGGCCGCGTGGCATGCCTGCAAAGTCCGAGAAAACGCGCGCTGGTGGCATGTTGAGAGCCCTGGCAAAGATGGGATACGTGAGCAGGGAAGCTGAAACTCACTGAGCTTGTAGTCCAGCGGGATGGGTATTACGGCGCGCAAAGCGCGCGTCTCAAACAATAGGCACGGCCGCGTGGCATGCCTGCAAAATCCGAGAAAACGCGCGCTGGTGGCATGTTGAGAGCCCTGGCAAAGATGGGATACGTGAGCAGGGAAGCTGAAACTCACTGAGCTTGTAGTCCAGCGGGATGGGTATTACGGCGCACAAAGCGCGCGTCTCAAACAATAGGCACGGCCGCGTGGCATGCCTGCAAAATCCGAGAAAACGCGCGCTGGTGGCATGTTGAGAGCCCTGGCAAAGATGGGATACGTGAGCAGGGCAACTGAAACTCACTGAGCTTGTAGTCCAGCGGGATGGGTATTACGGCGCACAAAGCGCGCGTCTCAAACAATAGGCACGGCCGCGTGGCATGCCTGCAAAATCCGAGAAAACGCGCGCTGGTGGCATGTTGAGAGCCCTGGCAAAGATGGGATACGTGGGCAGGGAGACTGAAACTCACTGAGCTTGTAGTCCAGCGGGATGGGTATTACGGCGCGCAAAGCGCGCGTCTCAAACAATAGGCACGGCCGCGTGGCATGCCTGCAAAATCCGAGAAAACGCGCGCTGGTGGCATGTTGAGAGCCCTGGCAAAGATGGGATACGTGAGCAGGGAAGCTGAAACTCACTGAGCTTGTAGTCCAGCGGGATGGGTATTACGGCGCACAAAGCGCGCGTCTCAAACAATAGGCACGGCCGCGTGGCATGCCTGCAAAATCCGAGAAAACGCGCGCTGGTGGCATGTTGAGAGCCCTGGCAAAGATGGGATACGTGGGCAGGGAGGCTGAAACTCACTGAGCTTGTAGTCCAGCGGGATGGGTATTACGGCGCGCAAAGCGCGCGTCTCAAACAATAGGCACGGCCGCGTGGCATGCCTGCAAAATCCGAGAAAACGCGCGCTGGTGGCATGTTGAGAGCCCATGCAAAGATGGGATACGTGAGCAGGGAAGCTGAAACTCACTGAGCTTGTAGTCCAGCGGGATGGGTATTACGGCGCACAAAGCGCGCGTCTCAAACAATAGGCACGGCCGCGTGGCATGCCTGCAAAGTCCGAGAAAACGCGCGCTGGTGGCATGTTGAGAGCCCTGGCAAAGATGGGATACGTGAGCAGGGAAGCTGAAACTCACTGAGCTTGTAGTCCAGCGGGATGGGTATTACGGCGCGCAAAGCGCGCGTCTCAAACAATAGGCACGGCCGCGTGGCATGCCTGCAAAATCCGAGAAAACGCGCGCTGGTGGCATGTTGAGAGCCCTGGCAAAGATGGCATACGTGAGCAGGGAAGCTGAAACTCACTGAGCTTGTAGTCCAGCGGGATGGGTATTACGGCGCCCAAAGCGCGCGTCTCAAACAATAGGCACGGCCGCGTGGCATGCCTGCAAAATCCGAGAAAACGCGCGCTGGTGGCATGTTGAGAGCCCTGGCAAAGATGGGATACGTGGGCAGGGAGGCTGAAACTCACTGAGCTTGTAATCCAGCGGGATGGGTATTACGGCGCGCAAAGCGCGCGTCTCAAACAATAGGCACGGCCGCGTGGCATGCCTGCAAAATCCGAGAAAACGCGCGCTGGTGGCATGTTGAGAGCCCTGGCAAAGATGGGATACGTGAGCAGGGAAGCTGAAACTCACTGAGCTTGTAGTCCAGCGGGATGGGTATTACGGCGCACAAAGCGCGCGTCTCAAACAATAGGCACGGCCGCGTGGCATGCCTGCAAAATCCGAGAAAACGCGCGCTGGTGGCATGTTGAGAGCCCTGGCAAAGATGGGATACGTGGGCAGGGAGGCTGAAACTCACTGAGCTTGTAGTCCAGCGGGATGGGTATTACGGCGCGCAAAGCGCGCGTCTCAAACAATAGGCACGGCCGCGTGGCATGCCTTCAAAATCCGAGAAAACGCGCGCTGGTGGCATGTTGAGAGCCCTGGCAAAGATGGGATACGTGAGCAAGGAAGCTGAAACTCACTGAGCTTGTAGTCCAGCGGGATGGGTATTACGGCGCACAAAGCGCGCGTCTCAAACAATAGGCACGGCCGCGTGGCATGCCTGCAAAATCTGAGAAAACGCGCGCTGGTGGCATGTTGAGAGCCCTGGCAAAGATGGGATACGTGGGCAGGGAGGCTGAAACTCACTGAGCTTGTAGTCCAGCGGGATGGGTATTACGGCGCGCAAAGCGCGCGTCTCAAACAATAGGCACGGCCGCGTGGCATGCCTGCAAAATCCGAGAAAACGGGCGCTGGTGGCATGTTGAGAGCCCATGCAAAGATGGGATACGTGAGCAGGGAAGCTGAAACTCACTGAGCTTGTAGTCCAGCGGGATGGGTATTACGGCGCACAAAGCGCGCGTCTCAAACAATAGGCACGGCCGCGTGGCATGCCTGCAAAGTCCGAGAAAACGCGCGCTGGTGGCATGTTGAGAGCCCTGGCAAAGATGGGATACGTGAGCAGGGAAGCTGAAACTCACTGAGCTTGTAGTCCAGCGGGATGGGTATTACGGCGCACAAAGCGCGCGTCTCAAACAATAGGCACGGCCGCGTGGCATGCCTGCAAAATCCGAGAAAACGCGCGCTGGTGGCATGTTGAGAGCCCTGGCAAAGATGGGATACGTGAGCAGGGAAACTGAAACTCACTGAGCTTGTAGTCCAGCGGGATGGGTATTACGGCGCAAAAAGCGCGCGTCTCAAACAATAGGCACGGCCGCGTGGCATGCCTGCAAAATCCGAGAAAACGCGCGCTGGTGGCATGTTGAGAGCCCTGGCAAAGATGGGATACGTGGGCAGGGAGACTGAAACTCACTGAGCTTGTATTCCAGCGGGATGGGTATTACGGCGCGCAAAGCGCGCGTCTCAAACAATAGGCACGGCCGCGTGGCATGCCTGCAAAATCCGAGAAAACGCGCGCTGGTGGCATGTTGAGAGCCCTGGCAAAGATGGGATACGTGAGCAGGGAAGCTGAAACTCACTGAGCTTGTAGTCCAGCGGGATGGGTATTACGGCGCACAAAGCGCGCGTCTCAAACAATAGGCACGGCCGCGTGGCATGCCTGCAAAATCCGAGAAAACGCGCGCTGGTGGCATGTTGAGAGCCCTGGCAAAGATGGGATACGTGGGCAGGGAGGCTGAAACTCACTGAGCTTGTAGTCCAGCGGGATGGGTATTACGGCGCGCAAAGCGCGCGTCTCAAACAATAGGCACGGCCGCGTGGCATGCCTGCAAAATCCGAGAAAACGCGCGCTGGTGGCATGTTGAGAGCCCATGCAAAGATGGGATACGTGAGCAGGGAAGCTGAAACTCACTGAGCTTGTAGTCCAGCGGGATGGGTATTACGGCGCACAAAGCGCGCGTCTCAAACAATAGGCACGGCCGCGTGGCATGCCTGCAAAGTCCGAGAAAACGCGCGCTGGTGGCATGTTGAGAGCCCTGGCAAAGATGGGATACGTGAGCAGGGAAGCTGAAACTCACTGAGCTTGTAGTCCAGCGGGATGGGTATTACGGCGCGCAAAGCGCGCGTCTCAAACAATAGGCACGGCCGCGTGGCATGCCTGCAAAATCCGAGAAAACGCGCGCTGGTGGCATGTTGAGAGCCCTGGCAAAGATGGGATACGTGAGCAGGGAAGCTGAAACTCACTGAGCTTGTAGTCCAGCGGGATGGGTATTACGGCGCACAAAGCGCGCGTCTCAAACAATAGGCACGGCCGCGTGGCATGCCTGCAAAATCCGAGAAAACGCGCGCTGGTGGCATGTTGAGAGCCCTGGCAAAGATGGGATACGTGGGCAGGGAGGATGAAACTCACTGAGCTTGTAGTCCAGCGGGATGGGTATTACGGCGCGCAAAGCGCGCGTCTCAAACAATAGGCACGGCCGCGTGGCATGCCTGCAAAATCCGAGAAAACGCGCGCTGGTAGCATGTTGAGAGCCCTGGCAAAGATGGGCTACGTGAGCAGGGAAGCTGAAACTCACTGAGCTTGTAGTCCAGCGGGATGGGTATTACGGCGCACAAAGCGCGCGTCTCAAACAATAGGCACGGCCGCGTGGCATGCCTGCAAAATCCGAGAAAACGCGCGCTGGTGGCATGTTGAGAGCCCATGCAAAGATGGGATACGTGAGCAGGGAAGCTGAAACTCACTGAGCTTGTAGTCCAGCGGGATGGGTATTACGGCGCACAAAGCGCGCGTCTCAAACAATAGGCACGGCCGCGTGGCATGCCTGCAAAGTCCGAGAAAACGCGCGCTGGTGGCATGTTGAGAGCCCTGGCAAAGATGGGATACGTGAGCAGGGAAGCTGAAACTCACTGAGCTTGTAGTCCAGCGGGATGGGTATTACGGCGCACAAAGCGCGCGTCTCAAACAATAGGCACGGCCGCGTGGCATGCCTGCAAAATCCGAGAAAACGCGCGCTGGTGGCATGTTGAGAGCCCTGGCAAAGATGGGATACGTGGGCAGGGAGGCTGAAACTCACTGAGCTTGTAGTCCAGCGGGATGGGTATTACGGCGCGCAAAGCGCTTGTCTCAAACAATAGGCACGGCCGCGTGGCATGCCTGCAAAATCCGAGAAAACGCGCGCTGGTGGCATGTTGAGAGCCCTGGCAAAGATGGGATACGTGAGCAAGGAAGCTGAAACTCACTGAGCTTGTAGTCCAGCGGGATGGGTATTACGGCGCACAAAGCGCGCGTCTCAAACAATAGGCACGGCCGCGTGGCATGCCTGCAAAATCCGAGAAAACGCGCGCTGGTGGCATGTTGAGAGCCCTGGCAAAGATGGGATACGTGGGCAGGGAGGCTGAAACTCACTGAGCTTGTAGTCCAGCGGGATGGGTATTACGGCGCGCAAAGCGCGCGTCTCAAACAATAGGCACGACCGCGTGGCATGCCTGCAAAATCCGAGAAAACGCGCGCTGGTGGCATGTTGAGAGCCCATGCAAAGATGGGATACGTGAGCAGGGAAGCTGAAACTCACTGAGCTTGTAGTCCAGCGGGATGGGTATTACGGCGCACAAAGCGCGCGTCTCAAACAATAGGCACGGCCGCGTGGCATGCCTGCAAAGTCCGAGAAAACGCGCGCTGGTGGCATGTTGAGAGCCCTGGCAAAGATGGGATACGTGAGCAGGGAAGCTGAAACTCACTGAGCTTGTAGTCCAGCGGGATGGGTATTACGGCGCGCAAAGCGCGCGTCTCAAACAATAGGCACGGCCGCGTGGCATGCCTGCAAAATCCGAGAAAACGCGCGCTGGTGGCATGTTGAGAGCCCTGGCAAAGATGGGATACGTGAGCAGGGAAGCTGAAACTCACTGAGCTTGTAGTCCAGCGGGATGGGTATTACGGCGCACAAAGCGCGCGTCTCAAACAATAGGCACGGCCGCGTGGCATGCCTGCAAAATCCGAGAAAACGCGCGCTGGTGGCATGTTGAGAGCCCTGGGAAAGATGGGATACGTGGGCAGGGAGGCTGAAACTCACTGAGCTTGTAGTCCAGCGGGATGGGTATTACGGTGCGCAAAGCGCGCGTCTCAAACAATAGGCACGGCCGCGTGGCATGCCTGCAAAATCCGAGAAAACGCGCGCTGGTGGCATGTTGAGAGCCCTGGCAAAGATGGGATACGTGAGCAGGGAAGCTGAAACTCACTAAGCTTGTAGTCCCGCGGGATGGGTATTACGGCGCACAAAGCGCGCGTCTCAAACAATAGGCACGGCCGCGTGGCATGCCTGCAAAATCCGAGAAAACGCGCGCTGGTGGCATGTTGAGAGCCCTGGCAAAGATGGGATACGTGGGCAGGGAGGCTGAAACTCACTGAGCTTGTAGTCCAGCGGGATGGGTATTACGGCGCGCAAAGCGCGCGTCTCAAACAATAGGCACGGCCGCGTGGCATGCCTGCAAAATCCGAGAAAACGCGCGCTGGTGGCATGTTGAGAGCCCTGGCAAAGATGGGATACGTGGGCAGGGAGGCTGAAACTCACTGAGCTTGTAGTCATGACGAGCTTTGCCCACCAAAAAATTTATGCAAATTAGGCTAAGCCGGATCTGAGTTCCGCCTGGCAATTATTAACTGTAAGAGAAGATCTCAGTTCGCGCCCACAGCACGTTCAAGGTGTTGCGGATGAAGTTTCTGTAATTACTTTTTGGCACTTTTCGGCGTCAAAATTGCATAGTTTGGGTAACCCAAAACCCTTAAGCTGACCTTTCTTGTCATAACACGAATGTTTTCCAGAAAGGGACACGCGGTAATGTCGGTGTCTCTCGTGTGCAGGCATTTTTTCAGGTAAAACCCTCGCGTGGAATCAACTCATGTTTAATTTAACGCTCCTTTTATGCGCACAATGTAAGCCAAAGCAATTTTATAGTTAAACGTAAAGATCAGAATATTTTCTTCTAAGGATGATAAATGATCGACGCTGAACTAAATTAAACGCTGAAGAAAATGCAAAACAGCATAACATGTAAAAGAGGAAATTTGGAAAAATACGAAGTTACGGAAACCATGAAAATCTTCGATTTTTAAGAAAGGAAATTTTTATAATTCCAAACTAAGTAAGCTTTTCTAGTGTTTCATTCTTTAAGGCTTTGTGTAGAGCGGGGCCTCTGTTTTATAAACCGTAAAACTTAGTGACAAGTGGAAAGGGCTCGCTCTTGGTTATAATACCAAAGAGTAGAGGGACACCACGGTGATCTTCCAGGTGTTTGATCATCGTCGCCGCTCGTGGTGTACTTCGCTACTTAGGTGAGCGAGATCGACGTTCTTCCTCTCTTTAATTCTGACAGCTGTGTGAAAGACCTGATCCTTACAATGAAAAACGGTCGATTGTGCTTTTTCAGTGGCGGCTTTAACGCTCGTCCATATTCAGCGCTTATCCTAAACATGCATGGCATCTCTAGCTATCTAGAAGACACGCTGCGATGTATTATTCGTCCATGTTCAACACAACTGCGCTAGTGAGATAGAGCATCGAAAGATCACATTGTTGCGCTCGAGGCAGAGTGCGCCAAGTTTGCCAAGTTCTACAATGGACAACAGATCGTACGGCCTCCCGCAAGAATAAGGACAAGGTCTATCAGTTACAAGCAATGGATAAGTGGAATTGTAAAAAGTTTTAATTCGTCCGTGCATCGAAAGGCCTCAAGGACATTAGATCGCATTCAATTCGAAAAGGAGGCCTGTGTGATAACATCAAAGCAAACGGATTTTTTATACTTTTAAGTCCTTGAAATTTCTTTACTTTTTCCTTAGAATTGTCCATATATTTAAGTAGTTCCTTTTTAGTTCCTGGCAGGTCCACACCAGCCTTTGGGTTGCCACAAACCGACCTGCCTTAACAAAAATTATATGTATGTATGTATGTATGTAAGGCCGATGGTATGTAATTTTGCTCTTTTCCGTTCTTCACACACTCGAATAGCTGTTAAAATTAAATTTAATTGCGGGTTGTGCAGTCAAAATGTAACGTCGCCCAACATGGTTTTAGTTAAACCAGTGTCTTCTGAGGCGCTTCCACCAAAATAATTTAGAAGGGAACAACAGCGCTAACCGATTTAATATCTTCTCAAGAACATGTCAAAGTCTATTAAAACGCAGAAATTAAAAATAGTAAGAATTGGTGGTTCATGTTAAAAATCATTAAAGAACAGTTCTCAGTTTGGCTCGATAGTGCTGTCACTTTGCACTAGTTGTTCATAATGACTTACTCATTACTTTCAGTATTTGTTCGAGCTTTTCTTCGACGAAATAGGAGACATACAAGAAATCGCAATTCACCTCTAAAACAAAAATAATAAGCTCTTCTCCCAATTGGACACCAGATATGACTGCGTAGTAATAATTGCGTTGTACGCGAAGTTGCAGTGTGAGAAAAATGAGTGAGGAAAATAATTCTAAGTGCTGTACAGCGCGGTTTTTAACATAGATTACCTAGCTAAATGACCTGCTTGTCTTAGATATTTATGATAATACAGGAAGGTCCCCAAGGAATACTAATAACCCGGCGTGTAATTTTGTGATTGACAAAACCTGATAATGCAGTTTTAAGTTTGAAAGGGCAAATCAGTTAGTACATTTCACTCCAGAAGTAAATAATCTCTTAACTTTCGTAATTATTATTTTGGTTTCAGGCAAATGATGTCGAGTTGAAAGATACTAAGTTCCTGAAACATACATCCAAGCTTTGTTAGCAGGCATGCCGAATGCTTTTATAAACGTGCGAGGGTAAAAATACATTTGCGGCCCCCTGTATGGAGAGAAAAATCCAAAGTTTTTTATTACAGGGATGGTAGAGTGAATGATGTTATTTCTGGTCTGAGTCATCAAAGTTCTGTACCATTAGAGTTAAGAAAAGCTATCGGGGGAATATGGAGGTTGCTGCAAGTAGTAGCTGTTAAACTCTCAACAAGCTTTACAGGCGGCCAATTAAAGAGCATGGGGCAAGAAATCAAGCACGATTCTCACCCAGTAAACTAAAATGGTTGTTGGCAATTGAGATGGGCGAGCAACCAGGGAATTTGCAGTAATCTGGTGGCCTGATCTTTTCTCAGGCACTAAAAATGGGAAACTGACCTTGCGATTTTATGTTCCTAAAGTGATACTTTGATTTCAATGATGTGTAGTACACAGTCTAGTTGACTTGTTCGTCATGTTTCCATAAATTTAGTAGCTGTTTCTTGGCAGTTTTTGTAAGTTTGTAAAATGTGTTTTGCATTTAGAGGAACAAACTTGTCTGTAGAAGGCTAAGATTAAACCCTGAATACAGCAAAATGACCCTGTAATATTAATGCAATTCATGTCTAGCTGGGCGCACTATACTCTGATGCCCTTCATTCTGTTGTAACCAAATTCAGAGGAAAAAAAAACACCTGGAGAAACTCTTAGAGGGATAATATCTGTGGACTTTCACCATTTCTATGGTCATCAGGAATGACAGAATAAAGCAGTAACTGTTCACAAAGTCTTAATTCACTTAACTGAAAGAATAATGAGTTGGAGGGAACTATAGATCATTTTTTTCCAAGCATCTCTAATAGTTCATGATGGAAATAATAATAACATTGATAACAATAATAATGATAATAATGATAATAATGATAATAATAATAATAACAATGATAACAATAATAATGATAATAATGATAAAAATATTTACAATAGTTAGAGAAATAATGTTCATTATCCTGATGGTTATAATTCCTATGATTATTTCCATTAATCTAAACATTATTATTATCATTCATATTACTATTATGATTATTTCAATGTTTATCTATGAACAAAATAGTGTTATTGTTAGTCTAGCTAAATGAGTATCCAAGTGATTGAAACTGGGGCAAAAACAAATTAAGAAAAGACAGAAAAACCCCAAAACTGTTCAGGACTGCAATTCTTGAGTTGGCTCATTGTGAAAGGTTTTGGGACTTCATTAAGCTAGTGCTGTCTGCAGTGGGCCCTGTGTCAAAGAGAGAAGAGTAGCAGCTGAATTAATAATAATAATGCTAAGGACAATGATAGCATTGATTGACCAAAGTCACCCTATGACTAATAACAGATGATATGTGACAAACAGCATGAGCAACACACTTTTCAAAACAAAAAGAGCAAGCTAAAACTGCCATCAGATAAAAATAATTGTCCATAAAAGACTGACAGCATAGAGCTGAAAAAAAAAAATAGGGACTGGTTCTGCCATCAGATAACAACAGTCCATAGACTGACCACCCAAGAGAAACAGAACAGATCGGTGGTTCTGCCATCAGATAACAACAGCCCATAATGGACTGACTACCCAAGAGAAACAGATCCACCTGTTAGTTCTGCCATCAGATAACAACAGTCCATGGACTAACTACCCAAGAGAAACAGAACTAGGCAGGTGGTTTTGAATCAGAAAACAACTATTTAAGACCTCTGTACAATGTGTCTTAGAAAATCTTCTGCATTCTAACAATCTATTGAAGAGACAAACTATCAGAAACACTTGAATTTCTATTTGGGGGGAGGGGGGAGGAATTAAATGAAAATCTACTTGCCTCAGCATGCCATCCTCACTGAGCAGCCTATTTCAATTTGAAAATGATGATCACAATCATAAAGATAATGATAATGATAACAATAACAAATCATTATTATTATCATTTATATTACTATTATGATTATTTCAATGTTTATCTATGAACAAAATGGTGTTATTGTTAGTCTAGCTGAATGAGTATCCAAGTAATTGAAACTGAGACAAAATAATCTCAAGAAAAGCCAGGAAAACCCCAAAAACTGTTCAGGACTGCAATTCTTGAGTTGGCTCATTATGAAAGGTTTTGGAACTTCATTAAGCTAGTGCTGTCTGTAGTGGGCCCTGTGGCAAAGAGAGAAGAGTAGCAGCTGAATCAACAATGATAATAATAATGAAGACAATGATAGCATTGATTGACCAAAGTGCCTCCGACTAATAACAGATGATACGTGACAAACAGCATAAGCAACACACTTTTCAAAACAAAAAGAGCAAGCTAAAACTGCCATCAGATAAAAATAACTGTCCATAAAAGACTGACAGCATTGAGCTGAAAAAAATAGGGACTGGTTCTGCCATCAGATAACAACAGTCCATAGACTGACCACCCAAGAGAAACAGAACAGATTGGTGGTTCTGCCATCAGATAACAACAGCCCATAATGGACTGACTACCCAAGAGAAACGGATCCACCTGTTAGTTCTGCCATCAGATAACAACAATCCATGGACTAACTACCCAAGAGAAACAGAACTAGGCAGGTGGTTTTGAATCAGAAAACAACTACTTAAGACAAGCCCTCTGAACAATGTGTCTTAGAAAATCTTCTGCATTCTAACAATCTATTGAAGAGAAAAACTATCAGAAACACTTGAATTTGTACTTGGGGGGAGGGGGGGTAAATAAATGAAAATCTACTTGCCTCAGCATGCCATCCTCATTGAGCAGCCTATTTCATTTTGAAAATGATTCAATCACAATCATAAAGATAATGATAACAATAACAAAATCATAATAATGATAATTATAATAATCATAACAATAACTACAATGACAAAGTCCGTGTTAGTCTGGCCTCTACCTTGCAGAAAATACAGCCCACCAACTGAAGCTGAATTCTTTAAAGGCATTGTATTGCAATTGGTCATTGAGGCACTCAAGCCACCTCACCACGACAAGGTACGAACATTGAGGTGGAAAAAAGGGTCTGTAAAATTGACTCCATGCTGATTCGAGATGAGAAATTTGTGTTCGAAGCTTCTTCAGTTCCACTCCAAGGGAATTTACTCTAGCTGATCTTTCGGTAAGTTAGGAAGCGAGCTCTTCGGAGTCGTGACTGAGTTTGGCGCCAAAAGATAAATTTTTCGCGCCTTCGGGCTCAAAGTCTAGCGTGGCGGAGTTCACCAGATTTACGATAGTCATAAACCCCGCAGATTTAATAAGTTCGTCGGGGTTTGTTTATTACGAAGAAGATAGACCAGCCATTAGACCGAACGTGAACACAACGTGAACGAGGTCGGGAATCCTGGCTAACCCCACTACTTCGAACGATGAGTTGGCCGGCTGAAGTTCCCGTGTCGCCACACTTTGGATTTCGTCGGGAAATATCTTAAATACATCGCATATGAAATATTTACGCAAAGGAACGTCACATACCTCTTTCAAAAGTAGATACCAATGCTTGCAAGGGTCAAGTGTGGCACTTGTAATCCTACAAAGACTCTGCGTGGTTAAGGTAGCCGGTGGAAAGCCGCACGTCGAAAATCCGACTGCCTCTATGACTTCATTTCGAATGGTTTCGAAATCGAAAACATGATGCTTTTCGACATTTCGACATGAAAAATCTCGTCGAGGTTTAATATTATAATATTGCTAAGCATTTAACAGGATACGAGGCCAAGTCGTGCGACCGCCACAGGTTTTGTACCAAAACAATAACATCGTGTACTACGATCGCAAAGCGTGAACACTGATCGATCCACCAAGTGACGCAATACTGGAAATTCGATGAGGTTGTTATTCAGGTCGTACGGCACATGAAAATTGCGATATCTTTTGTTACTGTTTTATGGCAAACCAAGCGAAAGAATCATACCTAAATAATCGAAAGAGAGGCTTTTCGAATACGGCGCCTCGCCGGTATTGCCTCTTCTGTGAAAAGGAAGGATCTTTGAAAGACTACGTGATTAAAAATGTCGTTATAAGGAAACAGGCAGAAACAGAGAAAACGCAGTATTTTATGACCATTACGCGCACAACAAACTTCATTTCATTTCATGATTTTGATTTTCATCGCCAACAGATGACCCCGCGTTAACTCGCACGCAATCGCGTATCTCTCGTGGATTCGTGGACGCTAATCTGTATAATTACATTGTGGTGTAATTAATGTGATGACATCCACCCAACGCCTTCTTCCCCAAACCTCGGCATCAGTTTACGATGCCTGCTGAGAATTTTTTTCTTGAGCAAAGCTCGTCATGCAGCGGGATGGGTATTACGGCGCGCAAAGCGCGCGTCTCAAACAATAGGCACGGCCGCGTGGCATGCCTGCAAAATCCGAGAAAACGCGCGCTGGTGGCATGTTGAGAGCCCTGGCAAAGATGGGATACGTGGGCAGGGAGGCTGAAACTCACTGAGCTTGTAGTCCAGCGGGATGGGTATTACGGCGCGCATAGCGCGTCTCAAACAATAGGCACGGCCGCGTGGCATGCCTGCAAAATCCGAGAAAACGCGCGCTGGTGGCATGTTGAGAGCCCTGGCAAAGATGGGATACGTGGGCAGGGAGGCTGAAACTCACTGAGCTTGTAGTCCACCGTGATGGGTATTACGGCGCGCAAAGCGCGCGTCTCAAACAATAGGCACGGCCGCGTGGCATGCCTGCAAAATCCGAGAAAACGCGCGCTGGTGGCATGTTGAGAGCCCTGGCAAAGATGGGATACGTGGGCAGGGAGGCTGAAACTCACTGAGCTTGTAGTCCAGCGGGATGGGTATTACGGCGCGCATAGCGCGTCTCAAACAATAGGCACGGCCGCGTGGCATGCCTGCAAAATCCGAGAAAACGCGCGCTGGTGGCATGTTGAGAGCCCTGGCAAAGATGGGATACGTGGGCAGGGAGGCTGAAACTCACTGAGCTTGTAGTCCAGCGGGATGGGTATTACGGCGCGCAAAGCGCGCGTCTCAAACAATAGGCACGGCCGCGTGGCATGCCTGCAAAATCCGAGAAAACGCGCGCTGGTGGCATGTTGAGAGCCCTGGCAAAGATGGGATACGTGAGCAGGGAAGCTGAAACTCACTGAGCTTGTAGTCCAGCGGGATGGGTATTACGGCGCACAAAGCGCGCGTCTCAAACAATAGGCACGGCCGCGTGGCATGCCTGCAAAATCCGAGAAAACGCGCGCTGGTGGCATGTTGAGAGCCCTGGCAAAGATGGGATACGTGGGCAGGGAGGCTGAAACTCACTGAGCTTGTAGTCCAGCGAGATGGGTATTACGGCGCGCAAAGCGCGCGTCTCAAACAATAGGCACGGCCGCGTGGCATGCCTGCAAAATCCGAGAAAACGCGCGCTGGTGGCATGTTGAGAGCCCTGGCAAAGATGGGATACGTGAGCAGGGAAGCTGAAACTCACTGAGCTTGTAGTCCAGCGGGATGGGTATTACGGCGCACAAAGCGCGCGTCTCAAACAATAGGCACGGCCGCGTGGCATGCCTGCAAAATCCGAGAAAACGCGCGCTAGTGGCATGTTGAGAGCCCTGGCAAAGATGGGATACGTGAGCAGGGAAGCTGAAACTCACTGAGCTTGTAGTCCAGCGGGATGGGTATTACGGCGCACAAAGCGCGCGTCTCAAACAATAGGCACGGCCGCGTGGCATGCCTGCAAAATCCGAGAAAACGCGCGCTGGTGGCATGTTGAGAGCCCTGGCAAAGATGGGATACGTGGGCAGAGAGGCTAAAACTCACTGAGCTTGTAGTCCAGCGGGATGGGTATTACGGCGCGCAAAGCGCGCGTCTCAAACAATAGGCACGGCCGCGTGGCATGCCTGCAAAATCCGAGAAAACGCGCGCTGGTGGCATGTTGAGAGCCCTGGCAAAGATGGGATACGTGGGCAGGGAGGCTGAAACTCACTGAGCTTGTAGTCCAGCGGGATGGGTATTACGGCGCGCAAAGCGCGCGTCTCAAACAATAGGCACGGCCGCGTGGCATGCCTGCAAAATCCGAGAAAACGCGCGCTGGTGGCATGTTGAGAGCCCTGGCAAAGATGGGATACGTGAGCAGGGAAGCTGAAACTCACTGAGCTTGTAGTCCAGCGAGATGGGTATTACGGCGCACAAAGCGCGCGTCTCAAACAATAGGCACGGCCGCGTGGCATGCCTGCAAAATCCGAGAAAACGCGCGCTGGTGGCATGTTGAGAGCCCTGGCAAAGATGGGATACGTGGGCAGGGAGGCTGAAACTCACTGAGCTTGTAGTCCAGCGGGATGGGTATTACGGCAAGCAAAGCGCGCGTCTCAAACAATAGGCACGGCCGCGTGGCATGCCTGCAAAATCCGAGAAAACGCGCGCTGGTGGCATGTTGAGAGCCCTGGCAAAGATGGGATACGTGAGCAGGGAAGCTGAAACTCACTGAGCTTGTAGTCCAGCGGGATGGGTATTACGGCGCACAAAGCGCGCGTCTCAAACAATAGGCACGGCCGCGTGGCATGCCTGCAAAATCCGAGAAAACGCGCGCTGGTGGCATGTTGAGAGCCCTGGCAAAGATGGGATACGTGGGCAGAGAGGCTGAAACTCACTGAGCTTGTAGTCCAGCGGGATGCGTATTACGGCGCGCAAAGCGCGCGTCTCAAACAATAGGCACGGCCGCGTGGCATGCCTGCAAAATCCGAGAAAACGCGCGCTGGTGGCATGTTGAGAGCCCTGGCAAAGATGGGATACGTGAGCAGGGAAGCTGAAACTCACTGAGCTTGTAGTCCAGCGGGATGGGTATTACGGCGCACAAAGCGCGCGTCTCAAACAATAGGCACGGCCGCGTGGCATGCCTGCAAAATCCGAGAAAACGCGCGCTGGTGGCATGTTGAGAGCCCTGGCAAAGATGGGATACGTGGGCAGGGAGGCTGAAACTCACTGAGCTTGTAGTCCAGCGGGATGGGTATTACGGCGCGCAAAGCGCGCGTCTCAAACAATAGGCACGGCCGCGTGGCATGCCTGCAAAATCCGAGAAAACGCGCGCTGGTGGCATGTTGAGAGCCCTGGCAAAGATGGGATACGTGGGCAGGGAGGCTGAAACTCACTGAGCTTGTAGTCCAGCGCGATGGGTATTACGGCGCGCAAAGCGCGCGTCTCAAACAATAGGCACGGCCGCGTGGCATGCCTGCAAAATCCGAGAAAACGCGCGCTGGTGGCATGTTGAGAGCCCTGGCAAAGATGGGATACGTGAGCAGGGAAGCTGAAACTCACTGAGCTTGTAGTCCAGCGGGATGGGTTTTACGGCGCACAAAGCGCGCGTCTCAAACAATAGGCACGGCCGCGTGGCATGCCTGCAAAATCCGAGAAAACGCGCGCTGGTGGCATGTTGAGAGCCCTGGCAAAGATGGGATACGTGGGCAGGGAGGCTGAAACTCACTGAGCTTGTAGTCCAGCGGGATGGGTATTACGGCGCGCAAAGCGCGCGTCTCAAACAATAGGCACGGCCGCGTGGCATGCCTGCAAAATCCGAGAAAACGCGCGCTGGTGGCATGTTGAGAGCCCTGGCAAAGATGGGATACGTGAGCAGGGAAGCTGAAACTCACTGAGCTTGTAGTCCAGCGGGATGGGTATTACGGCGCACAAAGCGCGCGTCTCAAACAATAGGCACGGCCGCGTGGCATGCCTGCAAAATCCGAGAAAACGCGCGCTGGTGGCATGTTGAGAGCCCTGGCAAAGATGGGATACGTGGGCAGGGAGGCTGAAACTCACTGAGCTTGTAGTCCAGCGGGATGGGTATTACGGCGCGCAAAGCGCGCGTCTCAAACAATAGGCACGGCCGCGTGGCATGCCTGCAAAATCCGAGAAAACGCGCGCTGGTGGCATGTTGAGAGCCCTGGCAAAGATGGGATACGTGAGCAGGGAAGCTGAAACTCACTGAGCTTGTAGTCCAGCGGGATGGGTATTACGGCGCACAAAGCGCGCGTCTCAAACAATAGGCACGGCCGCGTGGCATGCCTGCAAAATCCGAGAAAACGCGCGCTGGTGGCATGTTGAGAGCCCTGGCAAAGATGGGATACGTGGGCAGGGAGGCTGAAACTCACTGAGCTTGTAGTCCAGCGGGATGGGTATTACGGCGCGCAAAGCGCTCGTCTCAAACAATAGGCACGGCCGCGTGGCATGCCTGCAAAATCCGAGAAAACGCGCGCTGGTGGCATGTTGAGAGCCCTGGCAAAGATGGGATACGTGGGCAGGGAGGCTCAAACTCACTGAGCTTGTAGTCCAGCGGGATGGGTATTACGGCGCACAAAGCGCGCGTCTCAAACAATAGTCACGGCCGCGTGGCATGCCTGCAGAATCCGAGAAAACGCGCGCTGGTGGCATGTTGAGAGCCCTGGCAAAGATGGGATACGTGGGCAGGGAGGCTGAAACTCACTGAGCTTGTAGTCCAGCGGGATGGGTATTACGGCGCGCAAAGCGCGCGTCTCAAACAATAGGCACGGCCGCGTGGCATGCCTGCAAAATCCGAGAAAACGCGCGCTGGTGGCATGTTGAGAGCCCTGGCAAAGATGGGATACGTGGGCAGGGAGGCTGAAACTCACTGAGCTTGTAGTCCAGCGGGATGGGTATTACGGCGCGCAAAACGCGCGTCTCAAACAATAGGCACGGCCGCGTGGCATGCCTGCAAAATCCGAGAAAACGCGCGCTGGTGGCATGTTGAGAGCCCTGGCAAAGATGGGATACGTGGGCAGGGAGGCTGAAACTCACTGAGCTTGTAGTCCAGCGGGATGGGTATTACGGCGCGCAAAGCGCGCGTCTCAAACAATAGGCACGGCCGCGTGGCATGCCTGCAAAATCCGAGAAAACGCGCGCTGGTGGCATGTTGAGAGCCCTGGCAAAGATGGGATACGTGAGCAGGGAAGCTGAAACTCACTGAGCTTGTAGTCCAGCGGGATGGGTATTACGGCGCACAAAGCGCGCGTCTCAAACAATAGGCACGGCCGCGTGGCATGCCTGCAAAATCCGAGAAAACGCGCGCTGGTGGCATGTTGAGAGCCCTGGCAAAGATGGGATACGTGGGCAGGGAGGCTGAAACTCACTGAGCTTGTAGTCCAGCGGGATGGGTATTACGGCGCGCAAAGCGCGCGTCTCAAACAATAGGCACGGCCGCGTGGCATGCCTGCAAAATCCGAGAAAACGCGCGCTGGTGGCATGTTGAGAGCCCTGGCAAAGATGGGATACGTGAGCAGGGAAGCTGAAACTCACTGAGCTTGTAGTCCAGCGGGATGGGTATTACGGCGCACAAAGCGCGCGTCTCAAACAATAGGCACGGCCGCGTGGCATGCCTGCAAAATCCGAGAAAACGCGCGCTGGTGGCATGTTGAGAGCCCTGGCAAAGATGGGATACGTGGGCAGGGAGGCTGAAACTCACTGAGCTTGTAGTCCAGCGGGATGGGTATTACGGCGCGCAAAGCGCGCGTCTCAAACAATAGGCACGGCCGCGTGGCATGCCTGCAAAATCCGAGAAAACGCGCGCTGGTGGCATGTTGAGAGCCCTGGCAAAGATGGGATACGTGAGCAGGGAAGCTGAAACTCACTGAGCTTGTAGTCCAGCGGGATGGGTATTACGGCGCACAAAGCGCGCGTCTCAAACAATAGGCACGGCCGCGTGGCATGCCTGCAAAATCCGAGAAAACGCGCGCTGGTGGCATGTTGAGAGCCCTGGCAAAGATGGGATACGTGGGCAGGGAGGCTGAAACTCACTGAGCTTGTAGTCCAGCGGGATGGGTATTACGGCGCGCAAAGCGCGCGTCTCAAACAATAGGCACGGCCGCGTGGCATGCCTGCAAAATCCGAGAAAACGCGCGCTGGTGGCATGTTGAGAGCCCTGGCAAAGATGGGATACGTGAGCAGGGAAGCTGAAACTCACTGAGCTTGTAGTCCAGCGGGATGGGTATTACGGCGCACAAAGCGCGCGTCTCAAACAATAGGCACGGCCGCGTGGCATGCCTGCAAAATCCGAGAAAACGCGCGCTGGTGGCATGTTGAGAGCCCTGGAAAAGATGGGATACGTGGGCAGGGAGGCTGAAACTCACTGAGCTTGTAGTCCAGCGGGATGGGTATTACGGCGCGCAAAGCGCGCGTCTCAAACAATAGGCACGGCCGCGTGGCATGCCTGCAAAATCCGAGAAAACGCGCGCTGGTGGCATGTTGAGAGCCCTGGCAAAGATGGGATACGTGAGCAGGGAAGCTGAAACTCACTGAGCTTGTAGTCCAGCGGGATGGGTATTACGGCGCACAAAGCGCGCGTCTCAAACAATAGGCACGGCCGCGTGGCATGCCTGCAAAATCCGAGAAAACGCGCGCTGGTGGCATGTTGAGAGCCCTGGCAAAGATGGGATACGTGGGCAGGGAGGCTGAAACTCACTGAGCTTCTAGTCCAGCGAGATGGGTATTACGGCGCGCAAAGCGCGCGTCTTAAAGAATAGGCACGGCCGCGTGGCATGCCTGCAAAATCCGAGAAAACGCGCGCTGGTGGCATGTTGAGAGCCCTGGCAAAGATGGGATACGTGAGCAGGGAAGCTGAAACTCACTGAGCTTGTAGTCCAGCGGGATGGGTATTACGGCGCACAAAGCGCGCGTCTCAAACAATAGGCACGGCCGCGTGGCATGCCTGCAAAATCCGAGAAAACGCGCGCTGGTGGCATGTTGAGAGCCCTGGCAAAGATGGGATACGTGGGCAGGGAGGCTGAAACTCACTGAGCTTGTAGTCCAGCGGGATGGGTATTACGGCGCGCAAAGCGCGCGTCTCAAACAATAGGCACGGCCGCGTGGCATGCCTGCAAAATCCGAGAAAACGCGCGCTGGTGGCATGTTGAGAGCCCTGGCAAAGATGGGATACGTGAGCAGGGAAGCTGAAACTCACTGAGGTTGTAGTCCAGCGGGATGGGTATTACGGCGCACAAAGCGCGCGTCTCAAACAATAGGCACGGCCGCGTGGCATGCCTGCAAAATCCGAGAAAACGCGCGCTGGTGGCATGTTGAGAGCCCTGGCAAAGATGGGATACGTGGGCAGGGAGGCTGAAACTCACTGAGCTTGTAGTCCAGCGGGATGGGTATTACGGCGCGCAAAGCGCGCGTCTCAAACAATAGGCACGGCCGCGTGGCATGCCTGCAAAATCCGAGAAAACGCGCGCTGGTGGCATGTTGAGAGCCCTGGCAAAGATGGGATACGTGAGCAGGGAAGCTGAAACTCACTGAGCTTGTAGTCCAGCGGGATGGGTATTACGGCGCACAAAGCGCGCGTCTCAAACAATAGGCACGGCCGCGTGGCATGCCTGCAAAATCCGAGAAAACGCGCGCTGGTGGCATGTTGAGAGCCCTGGCAAAGATGGGATACGTGGGCAGGGAGGCTGAAACTCACTGAGCTTGTAGTCCAGCGGGATGGGTATTACGGCGCGCAAAGCGCGCGTCTCAAACAATAGGCACGGCCGCGTGGCATGCCTGCAAAATCCGAGAAAACGCGCGCTGGTGGCATGTTGAGAGCCCTGGCAAAGATGGGATACGTGAGCAGGGAAGCTGAAACTCACTGAGCTTGTAGTCCAGCGGGATGGGTATTACGGCGCACAAAGCGCGCGTCTCAAACAATAGGCACGGCCGCGTGGCATGCCTGCAAAATCCGAGAAAACGCGCGCTGGTGGCATGTTGAGAGCCCTGGCAAAGATGGGATACGTGGGCAGGGAGGCTGAAACTCACTGAGCTTCTAGTCCAGCGAGATGGGTATTACGGCGCGCAAAGCGCGCGTCTTAAAGAATAGGCACGGCCGCGTGGCATGCCTGCAAAATCCGAGAAAACGCGCGCTGGTGGCATGTTGAGAGCCCTGGCAAAGATGGGATACGTGAGCAGGGAAGCTGAAACTCACTGAGCTTGTAGTCCAGCGGGATGGGTATTACGGCGCACAAAGCGCGCGTCTCAAACAATAGGCACGGCCGCGTGGCATGCCTGCAAAATCCGAGAAAACGCGCGCTGGTGGCATGTTGAGAGCCCTGGCAAAGATGGGATACGTGGGCAGGGAGGCTGAAACTCACTGAGCTTGTAGTCCAGCGGGATGGGTATTACGGCGCGCAAAGCGCGCGTCTCAAACAATAGGCACGGCCGCGTGGCATGCCTGCAAAATCCGAGAAAACGCGCGCTGGTGGCATGTTGAGAGCCCTGGCAAAGATGGGATACGTGAGCAGGGAAGCTGAAACTCACTGAGGTTGTAGTCCAGCGGGATGGGTATTACGGCGCACAAAGCGCGCGTCTCAAACAATAGGCACGGCCGCGTGGCATGCCTGCAAAATCCGAGAAAACGCGCGCTGGTGGCATGTTGAGAGCCCTGGCAAAGATGGGATACGTGGGCAGGGAGGCTGAAACTCACTGAGCTTGTAGTCCAGCGGGATGGGTATTACGGCGCGCAAAGCGCGCGTCTCAAACAATAGGCACGGCCGCGTGGCATGCCTGCAAAATCCGAGAAAACGCGCGCTGGTGGCATGTTGAGAGCCCTGGCAAAGATGGGATACGTGGGCAGGGAGGCTGAAACTCACTGAGCTTGTAGTCCAGCGGGATGGGTATTACGGCGCGCAAAGCGCGCGTCTCAAACAATAGGCACGGCCGCGTGGCATGCCTGCAAAATCCGAGAAAACGCGCGCTGGTGGCATGTTGAGAGCCCTGGCAAAGATGGGATACGTGAGCAGGGAAGCTGAAACTCACTGAGCTTGTAGTCCAGCGGGATGGGTATTACGGCGCACAAAGCGCGCGTCTCAAACAATAGGCACGGCCGCGTGGCATGCCTGCAAAATCCGAGAAAACGCGCGCTGGTGGCATGTTGAGAGCCCTGGCAAAGATGGGATACGTGGGCAGGGAGGCTGAAACTCACTGAGCTTGTAGTCCAGCGGGATGGGTATTACGGCGCGCAAAGCGCGCGTCTCAAACAATAGGCACGGCCGCGTGGCATGCCTGCAAAATCCGAGAAAACGCGCGCTGGTGGCATGTTGAGAGCCCTGGCAAAGATGGGATACGTGAGCAGGGAAGCTGAAACTCACTGAGCTTGTAGTCCAGCGGGATGGGTATTACGGCGCACAAAGCGCGCGTCTCAAACAATAGGCACGGCCGCGTGGCATGCCTGCAAAATCCGAGAAAACGCGCGCTGGTGGCATGTTGAGAGCCCTGGCAAAGATGGGATACGTGGGGAGGGAGGCTGAAACTCACTGAGCTTGTAGTCCAGCGGAATGGGTATTACGGCGCGCAAAGCGCGCGTCTCAAACAATAGGCACGGCCGCGTGGCATGCCTGCAAAATCCGAGAAAACGCGCGCTGGTGGCATGTTGAGAGCCCTGGCAAAGATGGGATACGTGAGCAGGGAAGCTGAAACTCACTGAGCTTGTAGTCCAGCGGGATGGGTATTACGGCGCACAAAGCGCGCGTCTCAAACAATAGGCACGGCCGCGTGGCATGCCTGCAAAATCCGAGAAAACGCGCGCTGGTGGCATGTTGAGAGCCCTGGCAAAGATGGGATACGTGGGCAGGGAGGCTGAAACTCACTGAGCTTGTAGTCCAGCGGGATGGGTATTACGGCGCGCAAAGCGCGCGTCTCAAACAATAGGCACGGCCGCGTGGCATGCCTGCAAAATCCGAGAAAACGCGCGCTGGTGGCATGTTGAGAGCCCTGGCAAAGATGGGATACGTGAGCAGGGAAGCTGAAACTCACTGAGCTTGTAGTCCAGCGGGATGGGTATTACGGCGCACAAAGCGCGCGTCTCAAACAATAGGCACGGCCGCGTGGCATGCCTGCAAAATCCGAGAAAACGCGCGCTGGTGGCATGTTGAGAGCCCTGGCAAAGATGGGATACGTGGGCAGGGAGGCTGAAACTCACTGAGCTTGTAGTCCAGCGGGATGGGTATTACGGCGCGCAAAGCGCGCGTCTCAAACAATAGGCACGGCCGCGTGGCATGCCTGCAAAATCCGAGAAAACGCGCGCTGGTGGCATGTTGAGAGCCCTGGCAAAGATGGGATACGTGAGCAGGGAAGCTGAAACTCACTGAGCTTGTAGTCCAGCGGGATGGGTATTACGGCGCACAAAGCGCGCGTCTCAAACAATAGGCACGGCCGCGTGGCATGCCTGCAAAATCCGAGAAAACGCGCGCTGGTGGCATGTTGAGAGCCCTGGCAAAGATGGGATACGTGGGCAGGGAGTCTGAAACTCACTGAGCTTCTAGTCCAGCGAGATGGGTATTACGGCGCGCAAAGCGCGCGTCTTAAAGAATAGGCACGGCCGCGTGGCATGCCTGCAAAATCCGAGAAAACGCGCGCTGGTGGCATGTTGAGAGCCCTGGCAAAGATGGGATACGTGAGCAGGGAAGCTGAAACTCACTGAGCTTGTAGTCCAGCGGGATGGGTATTACGGCGCACAAAGCGCGCGTCTCAAACAATAGGCACGGCCGCGTGGCATGCCTGCAAAATCCGAGAAAACGCGCGCTGGTGGCATGTTGAGAGCCCTGGCAAAGATGGGATACGTGGGCAGGGAGGCTGAAACTCACTGAGCTTGTAGTCCAGCGGGATGGGTATTACGGCGCGCAAAGCGCGCGTCTCAAACAATAGGCACGGCCGCGTGGCATGCCTGCAAAATCCGAGAAAACGCGCGCTGGTGGCATGTTGAGAGCCCTGGCAAAGATGGGATACGTGAGCAGGGAAGCTGAAACTCACTGAGGTTGTAGTCCAGCGGGATGGGTATTACGGCGCACAAAGCGCGCGTCTCAAACAATAGGCACGGCCGCGTGGCATGCCTGCAAAATCCGAGAAAACGCGCGCTGGTGGCATGTTGAGAGCCCTGGCAAAGATGGGATACGTGGGCAGGGAGGCTGAAACTCACTGAGCTTGTAGTCCAGCGGGATGGGTATTACGGCGCGCAAAGCGCGCGTCTCAAACAATAGGCACGGCCGCGTGGCATGCCTGCAAAATCCGAGAAAACGCGCGCTGGTGGCATGTTGAGAGCCCTGGCAAAGATGGGATACGTGAGCAGGGAAGCTGAAACTCACTGAGCTTGTAGTCCAGCGGGATGGGTATTACGGCGCACAAAGCGCGCGTCTCAAACAATAGGCACGGCCGCGTGGCATGCCTGCAAAATCCGAGAAAACGCGCGCTGGTGGCATGTTGAGAGCCCTGGCAAAGATGGGATACGTGGGCAGGGAGGCTGAAACTCACTGAGCTTGTAGTCCAGCGGGATGGGTATTACGGCGCGCAAAGCGCGCGTCTCAAACAATAGGCACGGCCGCGTGGCATGCCTGCAAAATCCGAGAAAACGCGCGCTGGTGGCATGTTGAGAGCCCTGGCAAAGATGGGATACGTGAGCAGGGAAGCTGAAACTCACTGAGCTTGTAGTCCAGCGGGATGGGTATTACGGCGCACAAAGCGCGCGTCTCAAACAATAGGCACGGCCGCGTGGCATGCCTGCAAAATCCGAGAAAACGCGCGCTGGTGGCATGTTGAGAGCCCTGGCAAAGATGGGATACGTGGGCAGGGAGGCTGAAACTCACTGAGCTTGTAGTCCAGCGGGATGGGTATTACGGCGCGCAAAGCGCGCGTCTCAAACAATAGGCACGGCCGCGTGGCATGCCTGCAAAATCCGAGAAAACGCGCGCTGGTGGCATGTTGAGAGCCCTGGCAAAGATGGGATACGTGAGCAGGGAAGCTGAAACTCACTGAGCTTGTAGTCCAGCGGGATGGGTATTACGGCGCACAAAGCGCGCGTCTCAAACAATAGGCACGGCCGCGTGGCATGCCTGCAAAATCCGAGAAAACGCGCGCTGGTGGCATGTTGAGAGCCCTGGCAAAGATGGGATACGTGGGCAGGGAGGCTGAAACTCACTGAGCTTGTAGTCCAGCGGGATGGGTATTACGGCGCGCAAAGCGCGCGTCTCAAACAATAGGCACGGCCGCGTGGCATGCCTGCAAAATCCGAGAAAACGCGCGCTGGTGGCATGTTGAGAGCCCTGGCAAAGATGGGATACGTGAGCAGGGAAGCTGAAACTCACTGAGCTTGTAGTCCAGCGGGATGGGTATTACGGCGCACAAAGCGCGCGTCTCAAACAATAGGCACGGCCGCGTGGCATGCCTGCAAAATCCGAGAAAACGCGCGCTGGTGGCATGTTGAGAGCCCTGGCAAAGATGGGATACGTGGGCAGGGAGGCTGAAACTCACTGAGCTTGTAGTCCAGCGGGATGGGTATTACGGCGCGCAAAGCGCGCGTCTCAAACAATAGGCACGGCCGCGTGGCATGCCTGCAAAATCCGAGAAAACGCGCGCTGGTGGCATGTTGAGAGCCCTGGCAAAGATGGGATACGTGAGCAGGGAAGCTGAAACTCACTGAGCTTGTAGTCCAGCGGGATGGGTATTACGGCGCACAAAGCGCGCGTCTCAAACAATAGGCACGGCCGCGTGGCATGCCTGCAAAATCCGAGAAAACGCGCGCTGGTGGCATGTTGAGAGCCCTGGCAAAGATGGGATACGTGGGCAGGGAGGCTGAAACTCACTGAGCTTGTAGTCCAGCGGGATGGGTATTACGGCGCGCAAAGCGCGCGTCTCAAACAATAGGCACGGCCGCGTGGCATGCCTGCAAAATCCGAGAAAACGCGCGCTGGTGGCATGTTGAGAGCCCTGGCAAAGATGGGATACGTGAGCAGGGAAGCTGAAACTCACTGAGCTTGTAGTCCAGCGGGATGGGTATTACGGCGCACAAAGCGCGCGTCTCAAACAATAGGCACGGCCGCGTGGCATGCCTGCAAAATCCGAGAAAACGCGCGCTGGTGGCATGTTGAGAGCCCTGGCAAAGATGGGATACGTGGGCAGGGAGGCTGAAACTCACTGAGCTTGTAGTCCAGCGGGATGGGTATTACGGCGCGCAAAGCGCGCGTCTCAAACAATAGGCACGGCCGCGTGGCATGCCTGCAAAATCCGAGAAAACGCGCGCTGGTGGCATGTTGAGAGCCCTGGCAAAGATGGGATACGTGAGCAGGGAAGCTGAAACTCACTGAGCTTGTAGTCCAGCGGGATGGGTATTACGGCGCACAAAGCGCGCGTCTCAAACAATAGGCACGGCCGCGTGGCATGCCTGCAAAATCCGAGAAAACGCGCGCTGGTGGCATGTTGAGAGCCCTGGCAAAGATGGGATACGTGGGCAGGGAGGCTGAAACTCACTGAGCTTGTAGTCCAGCGGGATGGGTATTACGGCGCGCAAAGCGCGCGTCTCAAACAATAGGCACGGCCGCGTGGCATGCCTGCAAAATCCGAGAAAACGCGCGCTGGTGGCATGTTGAGAGCCCTGGCAAAGATGGGATACGTGAGCAGGGAAGCTGAAACTCACTGAGCTTGTAGTCCAGCGGGATGGGTATTACGGCGCACAAAGCGCGCGTCTCAAACAATAGGCACGGCCGCGTGGCATGCCTGCAAAATCCGAGAAAACGCGCGCTGGTGGCATGTTGAGAGCCCTGGCAAAGATGGGATACGTGGGCAGGGAGGCTGAAACTCACTGAGCTTGTAGTCCAGCGGGATGGGTATTACGGCGCGCAAAGCGCGCGTCTCAAACAATAGGCACGGCCGCGTGGCATGCCTGCAAAATCCGAGAAAACGCGCGCTGGTGGCATGTTGAGAGCCCTGGCAAAGATGGGATACGTGGGCAGGGAGGCTGAAACTCACTGAGCTTGTAGTCCAGCGGGATGGGTATTACGGCGCGCAAAGCGCGCGTCTCAAACAATAGGCACGGCCGCGTGGCATGCCTGCAAAATCCGAGAAAACGCGCGCTGGTGGCATGTTGAGAGCCCTGGCAAAGATGGGATACGTGAGCAGGGAGGCTGAAACTCACTGAGCTTGTAGTCCAGCGGGATGGGTATTACGGCGCACAAAGCGCGCGTCTCAAACAATAGGCACGGCCGCGTGGCATGCCTGCAAAATCCGAGAAAACGCGCGCTGGTGGCATGTTGAGAGCCCTGGCAAAGATGGGATACGTGGGCAGGGAGGCTGAAACTCACTGAGCTTGTAGTCCAGCGGGATGGGTATTACGGCGCACAAAGCGCGCGTCTCAAACAATAGGCACGGCCGCGTGGCATGCCTGCAAAATCCGAGAAAACGCGCGCTGGTGGCATGTTGAGAGCCCTGGCAAAGATGGGATACGTGAGCAGGGAGGCTGAAACTCACTGAGCTTGTAGTCCAGCGGGATGGGTATTACGGCGCGCAAAGCGCGCGTCTCAAACAATAGGCACGGCCGCGTGGCATGCCTGCAAAATCCGAGAAAACGCGCGCTGGTGGCATGTTGAGAGCCCTGGCAAAGATGGGATACGTGGGCAGGGAGGCTGAAACTCACTGAGCTTGTAGTCCAGCGGGATGGGTATTACGGCGCACAAAGCGCGCGTCTCAAACAATAGGCACGGCCGCGTGGCATGCCTGCAAAATCCGAGAAAACGCGCGCTGGTGGCATGTTGAGAGCCCTGGCAAAGATGGGATACGTGGGCAGGGAGGCTGAAACTCACTGAGCTTGTAGTCCAGCGGGATGGGTATTACGGCGCGCAAAGCGCGCGTCTCAAACAATAGGCACGGCCGCGTGGCATGCCTGCAAAATCCGAGAAAACGCGCGCTGGTGGCATGTTGAGAGCCCTGGCAAAGATGGGATACGTGAGCAGGGAGGCTGAAACTCACTGAGCTTGTAGTCCAGCGGGATGGGTATTACGGCGCCCAAAGCGCGCGTCTCAAACAATAGGCACGGCCGCGTGGCATGCCTGCAAAATCCGAGAAAACGCGCGCTGGTGGCATGTTGAGAGCCCTGGCAAAGATGGGATACGTGGGCAGGGAGGCTGAAACTCACTGAGCTTGTAGTCCAGCGGGATGGGTATTACGGCGCGCAAAGCGCGCGTCTCAAACAATAGGCACGGCCGCGTGGCATGCCTGCAAAATCCGAGAAAACGCGCGCTGGTGGCATGTTGAGAGCCCTGGCAAAGATGGGATACGTGGGCAGGGAGGCTGAAACTCACTGAGCTTGTAGTCCAGCGGGATGGGTATTACGGCGCACAAAGCGCGCGTCTCAAACAATAGGCACGGCCGCGTGGCATGCCTGCAAAATCCGAGAAAACGCGCGCTGGTGGCATGTTGAGAGCCCTGGCAAAGATGGGATACGTGGGCAGGGAGGCTGAAACTCACTGAGCTTGTAGTCCAGCGGGATGGGTATTACGGCGCGCAAAGCGCGCGTCTCAAACAATAGGCACGGCCGCGTGGCATGCCTGCAAAATCCGAGAAAACGCGCGCTGGTGGCATGTTGAGAGCCCTGGCAAAGATGGGATACGTGAGCAGGGAAGCTGAAACTCACTGAGCTTGTAGTCCAGCGCGATGGGTATTACGGCGCACAAAGCGCGCGTCTCAAACAATAGGCACGGCCGCGTGGCATGCCTGCAAAATCCGAGAAAACGCGCGCTGGTGGCATGTTGAGAGCCCTGGCAAAGATGGGATACGTGGGCAGGGAGGCTGAAACTCACTGAGCTTGTAGTCCAGCGGGATGGGTATTACGGCGCGCAAAGCGCGCGTCTCAAACAATAGGCACGGCCGCGTGGCATGCCTGCAAAATCCGAGAAAACGCGCGCTGGTGGCATGTTGAGAGCCCTGGCAAAGATGGGATACGTGAGCAGGAAAGCTGAAACTCACTGAGCTTGTAGTCCAGCGGGATGGGTATTACGGCGCACAAAGCGCGCGTCTCAAACAATAGGCACGGCCGCGTGGCATGCCTGCAAAATCCGAGAAAACGCGCGCTGGTGGCATGTTGAGAGCCCTGGCAAAGATGGGATACGTGGGCAGAGAGGCTGAAACTCACTGAGCTTGTAGTCCAGCGGGATGGGTATTACGGCGCGCAAAGCGCGCGTCTCAAACAATAGGCACGGCCGCGTGGCATGCCTGCAAAATCCGAGAAAACGCGCGCTGGTGGCATGTTGAGAGCCCTGGCAAAGATGGGATACGTGAGCAGGGAAGCTGAAACTCACTGAGCTTGTAGTCCAGCGAGATGGGTATTACGGCGCACAAAGCGCGCGTCTCAAACAATAGGCACGGCCGCGTGGCATGCCTGCAAAATCCGAGAAAACGCGCGCTGGTGGCATGTTGAGAGCCCTGGCAAAGATGGGATACGTGAGCAGGGAAGCTGAAACTCACTGAGCTTGTAGTCCAGCGCGATGGGTATTACGGCGCACAAAGCGCGCGTCTCAAACAATAGGCACCGCCGCGTGGCATGCCTGCAAAATCCGAGAAAACGCGCGCTGGTGGCATGTTGAGAGCCCTGGCAAAGATGGGATACGTGGGCAGGGAGGCTGAAACTCACTGAGCTTGTAGTCCAGCGGGATGGGTATTACGGCGCGCAAAGCGCGCGTCTCAAACAATAGGCACGGCCGCGTGGCATGCCTGCAAAATCCGAGAAAACGCGCGCTGGTGGCATGTTGAGAGCCCTGGCAAGGATGGGATACGTGAGCAGGGAAGCTGAAACTCACTGAGCTTGTAGTCCAGCGGGATGGGTATTACGGCGCCCAAAGCGCGCGTCTCAAACAATAGGCACGGCCGCGTGGCATGCCTGCAAAATCCGAGAAAACGCGCGCTGGTGGCATGTTGAGAGCCCTGGCAAAGATGGGATACGTGGGCAGGGAGGCTGAAACTCACTGAGCTTGTAGTCCAGCGGGATGGGTATTACGGCGCGCAAAGCGCGCGTCTCAAACAATAGGCACGGCCGCGTGGCATGCCTGCAAAATCCGAGAAAACGCGCGCTGGTGGCATGTTGAGAGCCCTGGCAAAGATGGGATACGTGAGCAGGGAAGCTGAAACTCACTGAGCTTGTAGTCCAGCGGGATGGGTATTACGGCGCACAAAGCGCGCGTCTCAAACAATAGGCACGGCCGCGTGGCATGCCTGCAAAATCCGAGAAAACGCGAGCTGGTGGCATGTTGAGAGCCCTGGCAAAGATGGGATACGTGGGCAGGAAGGCTGAAACTCACTGAGCTTGTAGTCCAGCGGGATGGGTATTACGGCGCGCAAAGCGCGCGTCTCAAACAATAGGCACGGCCGCGTGGCATGCCTGCAAAATCCGAGAAAACGCGCGCTGGTGGCATGTTGAGAGCCCTGGCAAAGATGGGATACGTGAGCAGGGAAGCTGAAACTCACTGAGCTTGTAGTCCAGCGGGATGGGTATTACGGCGCACAAAGCGCGCGTCTCAAACAATAGGCACGGCCGCGTGGCATGCCTGCAAAATCCGAGAAAACGCGCGCTGGTGGCATGTTGAGAGCCCTGGCAAAGATGGGATACGTGGGCAGGGAGGCTGAAACTCACTGAGCTTGTAGTCCAGCGGGATGGGTATTACGGCGCGCAAAGCGCGCGTCTCAAACAATAGGCACGGCCGCGTGGCATGCCTGCAAAATCCGAGAAAACGCGAGCTGGTGGCATGTTGAGAGCCCTGGCAAAGATGGGATACGTGGGCAGGAAGGCTGAAACTCACTGAGCTTGTAGTCCAGCGGGATGGGTATTACGGCGCGCAAAGCGCGCGTCTCAAACAATAGGCACGGCCGCGTGGCATGCCTGCAAAATCCGAGAAAACGCGCGCTGGTGGCATGTTGAGAGCCCTGGCAAAGATGGGATACGTGAGCAGGGAAGCTGAAACTCACTGAGCTTGTAGTCCAGCGGGATGGGTATTACGGCGCACAAAGCGCGCGTCTCAAACAATAGGCACGGGCGCGTGGCATGCCTGCAAAATCCGAGAAAACGCGCGCTGGTGGCATGTTGAGAGCCCTGGCAAAGATGGGATACGTGGGCAGGGAGGCTGAAACTCACTGAGCTTGTAGTCCAGCGGGATGGGTATTTCGGCGCGCACAGCGCGCGTCTCAAACAATAGGCACGGCCGCGTGGCATGCCTGCAAAATCCGAGAAAACGCGCGCTGGTGGCATGTTGAGAGCCCTGGCAAAGGTGGGATACGTGAGCAGGGAAGCTGAAACTCACTGAGCTTGTAGTCCAGCGGGATGGGTATTACGGCGCACAAAGCGCGCGTCTCAAACAATAGGCACGGCCGCGTGGCATGCCTGCAAAATCCGAGAAAACGCGAGCTGGTGGCATGTTGAGAGCCCTGGCAAAGGTGGGATACGTGGGCAGGAAGGCTGAAACTCACTGAGCTTGTAGTCCAGCGGGATGGGTATTACGGCGCGCAAAGCGCGCGTCTCAAACAATAGGCACGGCCGCGTGGCATGCCTGCAAAATCCGAGAAAACGCGCGCTGGTGGCATGTTGAGAGCCCTGGCAAAGATGGGATACGTGAGCAGGGAAGCTGAAACTCACTGAGCTTGTAGTCCAGCGGGATGGGTATTACGGCGCACAAAGCGCGCGTCTCAAACAATAGGCACGGCCGCGTGGCATGCCTGCAAAATCCGAGAAAACGCGCGCTGGTGGCATGTTGAGAGCCCTGGCAAAGATGGGATACGTGGGCAGGGAGGCTGAAACTCACTGAGCTTGTAGTCCAGCGGGATGGGTATTACGGCGCGCAAAGCGCGCGTCTCAAACAATAGGCACGGCCGCGTGGCATGCCTGCAAAATCCGAGAAAACGCGAGCTGGTGGCATGTTGAGAGCCCTGGCAAAGATGGGATACGTGGGCAGGAAGGCTGAAACTCACTGAGCTTGTAGTCCAGCGGGATGGGTATTACGGCGCGCAAAGCGCGCGTCTCAAACAATAGGCACGGCCGCGTGGCATGCCTGCAAAATCCGAGAAAACGCGCGCTGGTGGCATGTTGAGAGCCCTGGCAAAGATGGGATACGTGAGCAGGGAAGCTGAAACTCACTGAGCTTGTAGTCCAGCGGGATGGGTATTACGGCGCACAAAGCGCGCGTCTCAAACAATAGGCACGGGCGCGTGGCATGCCTGCAAAATCCGAGAAAACGCGCGCTGGTGGCATGTTGAGAGCCCTGGCAAAGATGGGATACGTGGGCAGGGAGGCTGAAACTCACTGAGCTTGTAGTCCAGCGGGATGGGTATTTCGGCGCGCACAGCGCGCGTCTCAAACAATAGGCACGGCCGCGTGGCATGCCTGCAAAATCCGAGAAAACGCGCGCTGGTGGCATGTTGAGAGCCCTGGCAAAGGTGGGATACGTGAGCAGGGAAGCTGAAACTCACTGAGCTTGTAGTCCAGCGGGATGGGTATTACGGCGCGCAAAGCGCGCGTCTCAAACAATAGGCACGGCCGCGTGGCATGCCTGCAAAATCCGAGAACACGCGAGCTGGTGGCATGTTGAGAGCCCTGGCAAAGATGGGATACGTGGGCAGGAAGGCTGAAACTCACTGAGCTTGTAGTCCAGCGGGATGGGTATTACGGCGCGCAAAGCGTGCGTCTCAAACAATAGGCACGGCCGCGTGGCATGCCTGCAAAATCCGAGAAAACGCGCGCTGGTGGCATGTTGAGAGCCCTGGCAAAGATGGGATACGTGAGCAGGGAAGCTGAAACTCACTGAGCTTGTAGTCCAGCGGGATGGGTATTACGGCGCACAAAGCGCGCGTCTCAAACAATAGGCACGGCCGCGTGGCATGCCTGCAAAATCCGAGAAAACGCGCGCTGGTGGCATGTTGAGAGCCCTGGCAAAGATGGGATACGTGAGCAGGGAAGCTGAAACTCACTGAGCTTGTAGTCCAGCAGGATGGGTATTACGGCGCACAAAGCGCGCGTCTCAAACAATAGGCACGGCCGCGTGGCATGCCTGCAAAATCCGAGAAAACGCGCGCTGGTGGCATGTTGAGAGCCCTGGCAAAGATGGGATACGTGGGCAGAGAGGCTGAAACTCACTGAGCTTGTAGTCCAGCGGGATGGGTATTACGGCGCGCAAAGCGCGCGTCTCAAACAATAGGCACGGCCGCGTGGCATGCCTGCAAAATCCGAGAAAACGCGCGCTGGTGGCATGTTGAGAGCCCTGGCAAAGATGGGATACGTGGGCAGGGAGGCTGAAACTCACTGAGCTTGTAGTCCAGCGGTATGGGTATTACGGCGCGCAAAGCGCGCGTCTCAAACAATAGGCACGGCCGCGTGGCATGCCTGCAAAATCCGAGAAAACGCGCGCTGGTGGCATGTTGAGAGCCCTGGCAAAGATGGGATACGTGAGCAGGGAAGCTGAAACTCACTGAGCTTGTAGTCCAGCGGGATGGGTATTACGGCGCACAAAGCGCGCGTCTCAAACAATAGGCACGGCCGCGTGGCATGCCTGCAAAATCCGAGAAAACGCGCGCTGGTGGCATGTTGAGAGCCCTGGCAAAGATGGGATACGTGGGCAGGGAGGCTGAAACTCACTGAGCTTGTAGTCCAGCGGGATGGGTATTACGGCGCGCAAAGCGCGCGTCTCAAACAATAGGCACGGCCGCGTGGCATGCCTGCAAAATCCGAGAAAACGCGCGCTGGTGGCATGTTGAGAGCCCTGGCAAAGATGGGATACGTGAGCAGGGAAGCTGAAACTCACTGAGCTTGTAGTCCAGCGGGATGGGTATTACGGCGCACAAAGCGCGCGTCTCAAACAATAGGCACGGCCGCGTGGCATGCCTGCAAAATCCGAGAAAACGCGAGCTGGTGGCATGTTGAGAGCCCTGGCAAAGATGGGATACGTGGGCAGGAAGGCTGAAACTCACTGAGCTTGTAGTCCAGCGGGATGGGTATTACGGCGCGCAAAGCGCGCGTCTCAAACAATAGGCACGGCCGCGTGGCATGCCTGCAAAATCCGAGAAAACGCGCGCTGGTGGCATGTTGAGAGCCCTGGCAAAGATGGGATACGTGAGCAGGGAAGCTGAAACTCACTGAGCTTGTAGTCCAGCGGGATGGGTATTACGGCGCACAAAGCGCGCGTCTCAAACAATAGGCACGGCCGCGTGGCATGCCTGCAAAATCCGAGAAAACGCGCGCTGGTGGCATGTTGAGAGCCCTGGCAAAGATGGGATACGTGAGCAGGGAAGCTGAAACTCACTGAGCTTGTAGTCCAGCGGGATGGGTATTACGGCGCACAATGCGCGCGTCTCAAACAATAGGCACGGCCGCGTGGCATGCCTGCAAAATCCGAGAAAACGCGCACTGGTAGCATGTTGAGAGCCCTGGCAAAGATGGGATACGTGGGCAGGGAGGCTGAAACTCACTGAGCTTGTAGTCCAGCGGGATGGGTATTACGGCGCGCACAGCGCGCGTCTCAAACAATAGGCACGGCCGCGTGGCATGCCTGCAAAATCCGAGAAAACGCGCGCTGGTGGCATGTTGAGAGCCCTGGCAAAGATGGGATACGTGGGCAGGGAGGCTGAAACTCACTGAGCTTGTAGTCCAGCGGGATGGGTATTACGGCGCGCAAAGCGCGCGTCTCAAACAATAGGCACGGCCGCGTGGCATGCCTGCAAAATCCGAGAAAACGCGCGCTGGTGGCATGTTGAGAGCCCTGGCAAAGATGGGATACGTGAGCAGGGAAGCTGAAACTCACTGAGCTTGTAGTCCAGCGGGATGGGTATTACGGCGCACAAAGCGCGCGTCTCAAACAATAGGCACGGCCGCGTGGCATGCCTGCAAAATCCGAGAAAACGCGCGCTGGTGGCATGTTGAGAGCCCTGGCAAAGATGGGATACGTGGGCAGGGAGGCTGAAACTCACTGAGCTTGTAGTCCAGCGGGATGGGTATTACGGTGCGCAAAGCGCGCGTCTGAAACAATAGGCACGGCCGCGTGGCATGCCTGCAAAATCCGAGAAAACGCGCGCTGGTGGCATGTTGAGAGCCCTGGCAAAGATGGGATACGTGAGCAGGGAAGCTGAAACTCACTGAGCTTGTAGTCCAGCGGGATGGGTATTACGGCGCCCAAAGCGCGCGTCTCAAACAATAGGCACGGCCGCGTGGCATGCCTGCAAAATCCGAGAAAACGCGCGCTGGTGGCATGTTGAGAGCCCTGGCAAAGATGGGATACGTGGGCAGGGAGGCTGAAACTCACTGAGCTTGTAGTCCAGCGGGATGGGTATTACGGCGCGCAAAGCGCGCGTCTCAAACAATAGGCACGGCCGCGTGGCATGCCTGCAAAATCCGAGAAAACGCGCGCTGGTGGCATGTTGAGAGCCCTGGCAAAGATGGGATACGTGAGCAGGGAAGCTGAAACTCACTGAGCTTGTAGTCCAGCGGGATGGGTATTACGGCGCACAAAGCGCGCGTCTCAAACAATAGGCACGGCCGCGTGGCATGCCTGCAAAATCCGAGAAAACGCGCGCTGGTGGCATGTTGAGAGCCCTGGCAAAGATGGGATACGTGGGCAGAGAGGCTGAAACTCACTGAGCTTGTAGTCCAGCGGGATGGGTATTACGGCGCGCAAAGCGCGCGTCTCAAACAATAGGCACGGCCGCGTGGCATGCCTGCAAAATCCGAGAAAACGCGCGCTGGTGGCATGTTGAGAGCCCTGGCAAAGATGGGATACGTGAGCAGGGAAGCTGAAACTCACTGAGCTTGTAGTCCAGCGCGATGGGTATTACGGCGCACAAAGCGCGCGTCTCAAACAATAGGCACGGCCGCGTGGCATGCCTGCAAAATCCGAGAAAACGCGCGCTGGTGGCATGTTGAGAGCCCTGGCAAAGATGGGATACGTGGGCAGGGAGGCTGAAACTCACTGAGCTTGTAGTCCAGCGGAATGGGTTTTACGGCGCACAAAGCGCGCGTCTCAAACAATAGGCACGGCCGCGTGGCATGCCTGCAAAATCCGAGAAAACGCGCGCTGGTGGCATGTTGAGAGCCCTGGCAAAGATGGGATACGTGAGCAGGGAAGCTGAAACTCACTGAGCTTGTAGTCCAGCGGGATGGGTATTACGGCGCACAAAGCGCGCGTCTCAAACAATAGGCACGGCCGCGTGGCATGCCTGCAAAATCCGAGAAAACGCGCGCTGGTGGCATGTTGAGAGCCCTGGCAAAGATGGGATACGTGGGCAGGGAGGCTGAAACTCACTGAGCTTGTAGTCCAGCGGGATGGGTATTACGGCGCGCAAAGCGCGCGTCTCAAACAATAGGCACGGCCGCGTGGCATGCCTGCAAAATCCGAGAAAACGCGCGCTGGTGGCATGTTGAGAGCCCTGGCAAAGATGGGATACGTGAGCAGGGAAGCTGAAACTCACTGAGCTTGTAGTCCAGCGGGATGGGTATTACGGCGCACAAAGCGCGCGTCTCAAACAATAGGCACGGCCGCGTGGCATGCCTGCAAAATCCGAGAAAACGCGCGCTGGTGGCATGTTGAGAGCCCTGGCAAAGATGGGATACGTGGCCACGGAAGCTGAAACTCACTGAGCTTGTAGTCCAGCGGGATGGGTATTACGGCGCGCAAAGCGCGCGTCTCAAACAATAGGCACGGCCGCGTGGCATGCCTGCAAAATCCGAGAAAACGCGCGCTGGTGGCATGTTGAGAGCCCTGGCAAAGATGGGATACGTGAGCAGGGAAGCTGAAACTCACTGAGCTGGTAGTCCAGCGGGATGGGTATTACGGCGCACAAAGCGCGCGTCTCAAACAATAGGCACGGCCGCGTGGCATGCCTGCAAAATCCGAGAAAACGCGCGCTGGTGGCATGTTGAGAGCCCTGGCAAAGATGGGATACGTGGGCAGAGAGGCTGAAACTCACTGAGCTTGTAGTCCAGCGGGATGGGTATTACGGCGCGCAAAGCGCGCGTCTCAAACAATAGGCACGGCCGCGTGGCATGCCTGCAAAATCCGAGAAAACGCGCGCTGGTGGCATGTTGAGAGCCCTGGCAAAGATGGGATACGTGAGCAGGGAAGCTGAAACTCACTGAGCTTGTAGTCCAGCGGGATGGGTATTACGGCGCGCAAAGCGCGCGTCTCAAACAATAGGCACGGCCGCGTGGCATGCCTGCAAAATCCGAGAAAACGCGCGCTGGTGGCATGTTGAGAGCCCTGGCAAAGATGGGATACGTGGGCAGGGAGGCTGAAACTCACTGAGCTTGTAGTCCAGCGGGATGGGTATTACGGCGCGCAAAGCGCGCGTCTCAAACAATAGGCACGGCCGCGTGGCATGCCTGCAAAAACCGAGAAAACGCGCGCTGGTGGCATGTTGAGAGCCCTGGCAAAGATGGGATACGTGGGCAGGGAGGCTGAAACTCACTGAGCTTGTAGTCCAGCGGGATGGGTATTACGGCGCGCAAAGCGCGCGTCTCAAACAATAGGCACGGCCGCGTGGCATGCCTGCAAAATCCGAGAAAACGCGCGCTGGTGGCATGTTGAGAGCCCTGGCAAAGATGGGATACGTGAGCAGGGAAGCTGAAACTCACTGAGCTTGTAGTCCAGCGGAATGGGTATTACGGCGCACAAAGCGCGCGTCTCAAACAATAGGCACGGCCGCGTGGCATGCCTGCAAAATCCGAGAAAACGCGCGCTGGTGGCATGTTGAGAGCCCTGGCAAAGATGGGATACGTGGGCAGGGAAGCTGAAACTCACTGAGCTTGTAGTCCAGCGGGATGGGTATTACGGCGCGCAAAGCGCGCGTCTCAAACAATAGGCACGGCCGCGTGGCATGCCTGCAAAATCCGAGAAAACGCGCGCTTGTGGCATGTTGAGAGCCCTGGCAAAGATGGGATACGTGGGCAGGGAGGCTGAAACTCACTGAGCTTGTAGTCCAGCGGGATGGGTATTACGGCGCGCAAAGCGCGCGTCTCAAACAATAGGCACGGCCGCGTGGCATGCCTGCAAAATCCGAGAAAACGCGCGCTGGTGGCATGTTGAGAGCCCTGGCAAAGATGGGATACGTGGGCAGGGAGGCTGAAACTCACTGAGCTTGTAGTCCAGCGGGATGGGTATTACGGCGCGCAAAGCGCGCGTCTCAAACAATAGGCACGGCCGCGTGGCATGCCTGCAAAATCCGAGAAAACGCGCGCTGGTGGCATGTTGAGAGCCCTGGCAAAGATGGGATACGTGGGCAGGGAAGCTGAAACTCACTGAGCTTGTAGTCCAGCGGGATGGGTATTACGGCGCGCAAAGCGCGCGTCTCAAACAATAGGCACGGCCGCGTGGCATGCCTGCAAAATCCGAGAAAACGCGCGCTGGTGGCATGTTGAGAGCCCTGGCAAAGATGGGATACGTGGGCAGGGAGGCTGAAACTCACTGAGCTTGTAGTCCAGCGGGATGGGTATTACGGCGCGCAAAGCGCGCGTCTCAAACAATAGGCACGGCCGCGTGGCATGCCTGCAAAATCCGAGAAAACGCGCGCTGGTGGCATGTTGAGAGCCCTGGCAAAGATGGGATACGTGAGCAGGGAAGCTGAAACTCACTGAGCTTGTAGTCCAGCGGGATGGGTATTACGGCGCGCAAAGCGCGCGTCTCAAACAATAGGCACGGCCGCGTGGCATGCCTGCAAAATCCGAGAAAACGCGCGCTGGTGGCATGTTGAGAGCCCTGGCAAAGATGGGATACGTGAGCAGGGAAGCTGAAACTCACTGAGCTTGTAGTCCAGCGGGATGGGTATTACGGCGCACAAAGCGCGCGTCTCAAACAATAGGCACGGCCGCGTGGCATGCCTGCAAAATCCGAGAAAACGCGCGCTGGTGGCATGTTGAGAGCCCTGGCAAAGATGGGATACGTGGGCAGGGAGGCTGAAACTCACTGAGCTTGTAGTCCAGCGGGATGGGTATTACGGCGCGCAAAGCGCGCGTCTCAAACAATAGGCACGGCCGCGTGGCATGCCTGCAAAATCCGAGAAAACGCGCGCTGGTGGCATGTTGAGAGCCCTGGCAAAGATGGGATACGTGAGCAGGGAAGCTGAAACTCACTGAGCTTGTAGTCCAGCGGGATGGGTATTACGGCGCACAAAGCGCGCGTCTCAAACAATAGGCACGGCCGCGTGGCATGCCTGCAAAATCCGAGAAAACGCGCGCTGGTGGCATGTTGAGAGCCCTGGCAAAGATGGGATACGTGGGCAGGGAGGCTGAAACTCACTGAGCTTGTAGTCCAGCGGGATGGGTATTACGGCGCGCAAAGCGCGCGTCTCAAACAATAGGCACGGCCGCGTGGCATGCCTGCAAAATCCGAGAAAACGCGCGCTGGTGGCATGTTGAGAGCCCTGGCAAAGATGGGATACGTGGGCAGGGAGGCTGAAACTCACTGAGCTTGTAGTCCAGCGGGATGGGTATTACGGCGCGCAAAGCGCGCGTCTCAAACAATAGGCACGGCCGCGTGGCATGCCTGCAAAATCCGAGAAAACGCGCGCTGGTGGCATGTTGAGAGCCCTGGCAAAGATGGGATACGTGGGCAGGGAGGCTGAAACTCACTGAGCTTGTAGTCCAGCGGGATGGGTATTACGGCGCGCAAAGCGCGCGTCTCAAACAATAGGCACGGCCGCGTGGCATGCCTGCAAAATCCGAGAAAACGCGCGCTGGTGGCATGTTGAGAGCCCTGGCAAAGATGGGATACGTGGGCAGGGAAGCTGAAACTCACTGAGCTTGTAGTCCAGCGGGATGGGTATTACGGCGCGCAAAGCGCGCGTCTCAAACAATAGGCACGGCCGCGTGGCATGCCTGCAAAATCCGAGAAAACGCGCGCTGGTGGCATGTTGAGAGCCCTGGCAAAGATGGGATACGTGAGCAGGGAAGCTGAAACTCACTGAGCTTGTAGTCCAGCGGGATGGGTATTACGGCGCACAAAGCGCGCGTCTCAAACAATAGGCACGGCCGCGTGGCATGCCTGCAAAATCCGAGAAAACGCGCGCTGGTGGCATGTTGAGAGCCCTGGCAAAGATGGGATACGTGGGCAGGGAGGCTGAAACTCACTGAGCTTGTAGTCCAGCGGGATGGGTATTACGGCGCGCAAAGCGCGCGTCTCAAACAATAGGCACGGCCGCGTGGCATGCCTGCAAAATCCGAGAAAACGCGCGCTGGTGGCATGTTGAGAGCCCTGGCAAAGATGGGATACGTGGGCAGGGAGGCTCAAACTCACTGAGCTTGTAGTCCAGCGGGATGGGTATTACGGCGCGCAAAGCGCGCGTCTCAAACAATAGGCACGGCCGCGTGGCATGCCTGCAGAATCCGAGAAAACGCGCGCTGGTGGCATGTTGAGAGCCCTGGCAAAGATGGGATACGTGGGCAGGGAGGCTGAAACTCACTGAGCTTGTAGTCCAGCGGGATGGGTATTACGGCGCGCAAAGCGCGCGTCTCAAACAATAGGCACGGCCGCGTGGCATGCCTGCAAAATCCGAGAAAACGCGCGCTGGTGGCATGTTGAGAGCCCTGGCAAAGATGGGATACGTGAGCAGGGAAGCTGAAACTCACTGAGCTTGTAGTCCAGCGGGATGGGTATTACGGCGCACAAAGCGCGCGTCTCAAACAATAGGCACGGCCGCGTGGCATGCCTGCAAAATCCGAGAAAACGCGCGCTGGTGGCATGTTGAGAGCCCTGGCAAAGATGGGATACGTGGGCAGGGAGGCTCAAACTCACTGAGCTTGTAGTCCAGCGGGATGGGTATTACGGCGCGCAAAGCGCGCGTCTCAAACAATAGGCACGGCCGCGTGGCATGCCTGCAGAATCCGAGAAAACGCGCGCTGGTGGCATGTTGAGAGCCCTGGCAAAGATGGGATACGTGGGCAGGGAGGCTGAAACTCACTGAGCTTGTAGTCCAGCGGGATGGGTATTACGGCGCGCAAAGCGCGCGTCTCAAACAATAGGCACGGCCGCGTGGCATGCCTGCAAAATCCGAGAAAACGCGCGCTGGTGGCATGTTGAGAGCCCTGGCAAAGATGGGATACGTGGGCAGGGAGGCTGAAACTCACTGAGCTTGTAGTCCAGCGGGATGGGTATTACGGCGCGCAAAGCGCGCGTCTCAAACAATAGGCACGGCCGCGTGGCATGCCTGCAAAATCCGAGAAAACGCGCGCTGGTGGCATGTTGAGAGCCCTGGCAAAGATGGGATACGTGGGCAGGGAGGCTGAAACTCACTGAGCTTGTAGTCCAGCGGGATGGGTATTACGGCGCGCAAAGCGCGCGTCTCAAACAATAGGCACGGCCGCGTGGCATGCCTGCAAAATCCGAGAAAACGCGCGCTGGTGGCATGTTGAGAGCCCTGGCAAAGATGGGATACGTGAGCAGGGAAGCTGAAACTCACTGAGCTTGTAGTCCAGCGGGATGGGTATTACGGCGCACAAAGCGCGCGTCTCAAACAATAGGCACGGCCGCGTGGCATGCCTGCAAAATCCGAGAAAACGCGCGCTGGTGGCATGTTGAGAGCCCTGGCAAAGATGGGATACGTGGGCAGAGAGGCTGAAACTCACTGAGCTTGTAGTCCAGCGGGATGGGTATTACGGCGTGCAAAGCGCGCGTCTCAAACAATAGGCACGGCCGCGTGGCATGCCTGCCAAATCCGAGAAAACGCGCGCTGGTGGCATGTTGAGAGCCCTGGCAAAGATGGGATACGTGGGCAGGGAGGCTGAAACTCACTGAGCTGGTAGTCCAGCGGGATGGGTATTACGGCGCGCAAAGCGCGCGTCTCAAACAATAGGCACGGCCGCGTGGCATGCCTGCAAAATCCGAGAAAACGCGCGCTGGTGGCATGTTGAGAGCCCTGGCAAAGATGGGATACGTGAGCAGGGAAGCTGAAACTCACTAAGCTTGTAGTCCCGCGGGATGGGTATTACGGCGCACAAAGCGCGCGTCTCAAACAATAGGCACGGCCGCGTGGCATGCCTGCAAAATCCGAGAAAACGCGCGCTGGTGGCATGTTGAGAGCCCTGGCAAAGATGGGATACGTGGGCAGGGAGGCTGAAACTCACTGAGCTTGTAGTCCAGCGGGATGGGTATTACGGCGCGCAAAGCGCGCGTCTCAAACAATAGGCACGGCCGCGTGGCATGCCTGCAAAATCCGAGAAAACGCGCGCTGGTGGCATGTTGAGAGCCCTGGCAAAGATGGGATACGTGGGCAGGGAGGCTGAAACTCACTGAGCTTGTAGTCATGACGAGCTTTGCCCACCAAAAAAATTTATGCAAATTAGGCTAAGCCGGATCTGAGTTCCGCCTGGCAATTATTAACTGTAAGAGAAGATCTCAGTTCGCGCCCACAGCACGTTCAAGGTGTTGCGGATGAAGTTTCTGTAATTACTTTTTGGCACTTTTCGGCGTCAAAATTGCATAGTTTGGGTAACCCAAAACCCTTAAGCTGACCTTTCTTGTCATAACACGAATGTTTTCCAGAAAGGGACACGCGGTAATGTCGGTGTCTCTCGTGTGCAGGCATTTTTTCAGGTAAAACCCTCGCGTGGAATCAACTCATGTTTAATTTAACGCTCCTTTTATGCGCACAATGTAAGCCAAAGCAATTTTATAGTTAAACGTAAAGATCAGAATATTTTCTTCTAAGGATGATAAATGATCGACGCTGAACTAAATTAAACGCTGAAGAAAATGCAAAACAGCATAACATGTAAAAGAGGAAATTTGGAAAAATACGAAGTTACGGAAACCATGAAAATCTTCGATTTTTAAGAAAGGAAATTTTTATAATTCCAAACTAAGTAAGCTTTTCTAGTGTTTCATTCTTTAAGGCTTTGTGTAGAGCGGGGCCTCTGTTTTATAAACCGTAAAACTTAGTGACAAGTGGAAAGGGCTCGCTCTTGGTTATAATACCAAAGAGTAGAGGGACACCACGGTGATCTTCCAGGTGTTTGATCATCGTCGCCGCTCGTGGTGTACTTCGCTACTTAGGTGAGCGAGATCGACGTTCTTCCTCTCTTTAATTCTGACAGCTGTGTGAAAGACCTGATCCTTACAATGAAAAACGGTCGATTGTGCTTTTTCAGTGGCGGCTTTAACGCTCGTCCATATTCAGCGCTTATCCTAAACATGCATGGCATCTCTAGCTATCTAGAAGACACGCTGCGATGTATTATTCGTCCATGTTCAACACAACTGCGCTAGTGAGATAGAGCATCGAAAGATCACATTGTTGCGCTCGAGGCAGAGTGCGCCAAGTTTGCCAAGTTCTACAATGGACAACAGATCGTACGGCCTCCCGCAAGAATAAGGACAAGGTCTATCAGTTACAAGCAATGGATAAGTGGAATTGTAAAAAGTTTTAATTCGTCCGTGCATCGAAAGGCCTCAAGGACATTAGATCGCATTCAATTCGAAAAGGAGGCCTGTGTGATAACATCAAAGCAAACGGATTTTTTATACTTTTAAGTCCTTGAAATTTCTTTACTTTTTCCTTAGAATTGTCCATATATTTAAGTAGTTCCTTTTTAGTTCCTGGCAGGTCCACACCAGCCTTTGGGTTGCCACAAACCGACCTGCCTTAACAAAAATTATATGTATGTATGTATGTATGTAAGGCCGATGGTATGTAATTTTGCTCTTTTCCGTTCTTCACACACTCGAATAGCTGTTAAAATTAAATTTAATTGCGGGTTGTGCAGTCAAAATGTAACGTCGCCCAACATGGTTTTAGTTAAACCAGTGTCTTCTGAGGCGCTTCCACCAAAATAATTTAGAAGGGAACAACAGCGCTAACCGATTTAATATCTTCTCAAGAACATGTCAAAGTCTATTAAAACGCAGAAATTAAAAATAGTAAGAATTGGTGGTTCATGTTAAAAATCATTAAAGAACAGTTCTCAGTTTGGCTCGATAGTGCTGTCACTTTGCACTAGTTGTTCATAATGACTTACTCATTACTTTCAGTATTTGTTCGAGCTTTTCTTCGACGAAATAGGAGACATACAAGAAATCGCAATTCACCTCTAAAACAAAAATAATAAGCTCTTCTCCCAATTGGACACCAGATATGACTGCGTAGTAATAATTGCGTTGTACGCGAAGTTGCAGTGTGAGAAAAATGAGTGAGGAAAATAATTCTAAGTGCTGTACAGCGCGGTTTTTAACATAGATTACCTAGCTAAATGACCTGCTTGTCTTAGATATTTATGATAATACAGGAAGGTCCCCAAGGAATACTAATAACCCGGCGTGTAATTTTGTGATTGACAAAACCTGATAATGCAGTTTTAAGTTTGAAAGGGCAAATCAGTTAGTACATTTCACTCCAGAAGTAAATAATCTCTTAACTTTCGTAATTATTATTTTGGTTTCAGGCAAATGATGTCGAGTTGAAAGATACTAAGTTCCTGAAACATACATCCAAGCTTTGTTAGCAGGCATGCCGAATGCTTTTATAAACGTGCGAGGGTAAAAATACATTTGCGGCCCCCTGTATGGAGAGAAAAATCCAAAGTTTTTTATTACAGGGATGGTAGAGTGAATGATGTTATTTCTGGTCTGAGTCATCAAAGTTCTGTACCATTAGAGTTAAGAAAAGCTATCGGGGGAATATGGAGGTTGCTGCAAGTAGTAGCTGTTAAACTCTCAACAAGCTTTACAGGCGGCCAATTAAAGAGCATGGGGCAAGAAATCAAGCACGATTCTCACCCAGTAAACTAAAATGGTTGTTGGCAATTGAGATGGGCGAGCAACCAGGGAATTTGCAGTAATCTGGTGGCCTGATCTTTTCTCAGGCACTAAAAATGGGAAACTGACCTTGCGATTTTATGTTCCTAAAGTGATACTTTGATTTCAATGATGTGTAGTACACAGTCTAGTTGACTTGTTCGTCATGTTTCCATAAATTTAGTAGCTGTTTCTTGGCAGTTTTTGTAAGTTTGTAAAATGTGTTTTGCATTTAGAGGAACAAACTTGTCTGTAGAAGGCTAAGATTAAACCCTGAATACAGCAAAATGACCCTGTAATATTAATGCAATTCATGTCTAGCTGGGCGCACTATACTCTGATGCCCTTCATTCTGTTGTAACCAAATTCAGAGGAAAAAAAAACACCTGGAGAAACTCTTAGAGGGATAATATCTGTGGACTTTCACCATTTCTATGGTCATCAGGAATGACAGAATAAAGCAGTAACTGTTCACAAAGTCTTAATTCACTTAACTGAAAGAATAATGAGTTGGAGGGAACTATAGATCATTTTTTTCCAAGCATCTCTAATAGTTCATGATGGAAATAATAATAACATTGATAACAATAATAATGATAATAATGATAATAATGATAATAATAATAATAACAATGATAACAATAATAATGATAATAATGATAAAAATATTTACAATAGTTAGAGAAATAATGTTCATTATCCTGATGGTTATAATTCCTATGATTATTTCCATTAATCTAAACATTATTATTATCATTCATATCACTATTATGATTATTTCAATGTTTATCTATGAACAAAATAGTGTTATTGTTAGTCTAGCTGAATGAGTATCCAAGTGATTGAAACTGGGGCAAAAACAAATTAAGAAAAGACAGAAAAACCCCAAAACTGTTCAGGACTGCAATTCTTGAGTTGGCTCATTGTGAAAGGTTTTGGGACTTCATTAAGCTAGTGCTGTCTGCAGTGGGCCCTGTGTCAAAGAGAGAAGAGTAGCAGCTGAATTAATAATAATAATGCTAAGGACAATGATAGCATTGATTGACCAAAGTCACCCTATGACTAATAACAGATGATATGTGACAAACAGCATGAGCAACACACTTTTCAAAACAAAAAGAGCAAGCTAAAACTGCCATCAGATAAAAATAATTGTCCATAAAAGACTGACAGCATAGAGCTGAAAAAAAAAAATAGGGACTGGTTCTGCCATCAGATAACAACAGTCCATAGACTGACCACCCAAGAGAAACAGAACAGATCGGTGGTTCTGCCATCAGATAACAACAGCCCATAATGGACTGACTACCCAAGAGAAACAGATCCACCTGTTAGTTCTGCCATCAGATAACAACAGTCCATGGACTAACTACCCAAGAGAAACAGAACTAGGCAGGTGGTTTTGAATCAGAAAACAACTATTTAAGACCTCTGTACAATGTGTCTTAGAAAATCTTCTGCATTCTAACAATCTATTGAAGAGACAAACTATCAGAAACACTTGAATTTCTATTTGGGGGGAGGGGGGAGGAATTAAATGAAAATCTACTTGCCTCAGCATGCCATCCTCACTGAGCAGCCTATTTCAATTTGAAAATGATGATCACAATCATAAAGATAATGATAATGATAACAATAACAAATCATTATTATTATCATTTATATTACTATTATGATTATTTCAATGTTTATCTATGAACAAAATGGTGTTATTGTTAGTCTAGCTGAATGAGTATCCAAGTAATTGAAACTGAGACAAAATAATCTCAAGAAAAGCCAGGAAAACCCCAAAAACTGTTCAGGACTGCAATTCTTGAGTTGGCTCATTATGAAAGGTTTTGGAACTTCATTAAGCTAGTGCTGTCTGTAGTGGGCCCTGTGGCAAAGAGAGAAGAGTAGCAGCTGAATCAACAATGATAATAATAATGAAGACAATGATAGCATTGATTGACCAAAGTGCCTCCGACTAATAACAGATGATACGTGACAAACAGCATAAGCAACACACTTTTCAAAACAAAAAGAGCAAGCTAAAACTGCCATCAGATAAAAATAACTGTCCATAAAAGACTGACAGCATTGAGCTGAAAAAAATAGGGACTGGTTCTGCCATCAGATAACAACAGTCCATAGACTGACCACCCAAGAGAAACAGAACAGATTGGTGGTTCTGCCATCAGATAACAACAGCCCATAATGGACTGACTACCCAAGAGAAACGGATCCACCTGTTAGTTCTGCCATCAGATAACAACAATCCATGGACTAACTACCCAAGAGAAACAGAACTAGGCAGGTGGTTTTGAATCAGAAAACAACTACTTAAGACAAGCCCTCTGAACAATGTGTCTTAGAAAATCTTCTGCATTCTAACAATCTATTGAAGAGAAAAACTATCAGAAACACTTGAATTTGTACTTGGGGGGAGGGGGGGTAAATAAATGAAAATCTACTTGCCTCAGCATGCCATCCTCATTGAGCAGCCTATTTCATTTTGAAAATGATTCAATCACAATCATAAAGATAATGATAACAATAACAAAATCATAATAATAATAATTATAATAATCATAACAATAACTACAATGACAAAGTCCGTGTTAGTCTGGCCTCTACCTTGCAGAAAATACAGCCCACCAACTGAAGCTGAATTCTTTAAAGGCATTGTATTGCAATTGGTCATTGAGGCACTCAAGCCACCTCACCACGACAAGGTACGAACATTGAGGTGGAAAAAAGGGTCTGTAAAATTGACTCCATGCTGATTCGAGATGAGAAATTTGTGTTCGAAGCTTCTTCAGTTCCACTCCAAGGGAATTTACTCTAGCTGATCTTTCGGTAAGTTAGGAAGCGAGCTCTTCGGAGTCGTGACTGAGTTTGGCGCCAAAAGATAAATTTTTCGCGCCTTCGGGCTCAAAGTCTAGCGTGGCGGAGTTCACCAGATTTACGATAGTCATAAACCCCGCAGATTTAATAAGTTCGTCGGGGTTTGTTTATTACGAAGAAGATAGACCAGCCATTAGACCGAACGTGAACACAACGTGAACGAGGTCGGGAATCCTGGCTAACCCCACTACTTCGAACGATGAGTTGGCCGGCTGAAGTTCCCGTGTCGCCACACTTTGGATTTCGTCGGGAAATATCTTAAATACATCGCATATGAAATATTTACGCAAAGGAACGTCACATACCTCTTTCAAAAGTAGATACCAATGCTTGCAAGGGTCAAGTGTGGCACTTGTAATCCTACAAAGACTCTGCGTGGTTAAGGTAGCCGGTGGAAAGCCGCACGTCGAAAATCCGACTGCCTCTATGACTTCATTTCGAATGGTTTCGAAATCGAAAACATGATGCTTTTCGACATTTCGACATGAAAAATCTCGTCGAGGTTTAATATTATAATATTGCTAAGCATTTAACAGGATACGAGGCCAAGTCGTGCGACCGCCACAGGTTTTGTACCAAAACAATAACATCGTGTACTACGATCGCAAAGCGTGAACACTGATCGATCCACCAAGTGACGCAATACTGGAAATTCGATGAGGTTGTTATTCAGGTCGTACGGCACATGAAAATTGCGATATCTTTTGTTACTGTTTTATGGCAAACCAAGCAAAAGAATCATACCTAAATAATCGAAAGAGAGGCTTTTCGAATACGGCGCCTCGCCGGTATTGCCTCTTCTGTGAAAAGGAAGGATCTTTGAAAGACTACGTGATTAAAAATGTCGTTATAAGGAAACAGGCAGAAACAGAGAAAACGCAGTATTTTATGACCATTACGCGCACAACAAACTTCATTTCATTTCATGATTTTGATTTTCATCGCCAACAGATGACCCCGCGTTAACTCGCACGCAATCGCGTATCTCTCGTGGATTCGTGGACGCTAATCTGTATAATTACATTGTGGTGTAATTAATGTGATGACATCCACCCAACGCCTTCTTCCCCAAACCTCGGCATCAGTTTACGATGCCTGCTGAGAATTTTTTTCTTGAGCAAAGCTCGTCATGCAGCGGGATGGGTATTACGGCGCGCAAAGCGCGCGTCTCAAACAATAGGCACGGCCGCGTGGCATGCCTGCAAAATCCGAGAAAACGCGCGCTGGTGGCATGTTGAGAGCCCTGGCAAAGATGGGATACGTGGGCAGGGAGGCTGAAACTCACTGAGCTTGTAGTCCAGCGGGATGGGTATTACGGCGCGCAAAGCGCGCGTCTCAAACAATAGGCACGGCCGCGTGGCATGCCTGCAAAATCCGAGAAAACGCGCGCTGGTGGCATGTTGAGAGCCCTGGCAAAGATGGGATACGTGAGCAGGGAAGCTGAAACTCACTGAGCTTGTAGTCCAGCGAGATGGGTATTACGGCGCACAAAGCGCGCGTCTCAAACAATAGGCACGGCCGCGTGGCATGCCTGCAAAATCCGAGAAAACGCGCGCTGGTGGCATGTTGAGAGCCCTGGCAAAGATGGGATACGTGGGCAGGGAGGCTGAAACTCACTGAGCTTGTAGTCCAGCGGGATGGGTATTACGGCGCGCAAAGCGCGCGTCTCAAACATAAGGCACGGCCGCGTGGCATGCCTGCAAAATCCGAGAAAACGCGCGCTGGTGGCATGTTGAGAGCCCTGGCAAAGATGGGATACGTGGGCAGGGAGGCTGAAACTCACTGAGCTTGTAGTCCAGCGGGATGGGTATTACGGCGCGCAAAGCGCGCGTCTCAAACAATAGGCACGGCCGCGTGGCATGCCTGCAAAATCCGAGAAAACGCGCGCTGGTGGCATGTTGAGAGCCCTGGCAAAGATGGGATACGTGAGCAGGGAAGCTGAAACTCACTGAGCTTGTAGTCCAGCGGGATGGGTATTACGGCGCACAAAGCGCGCGTCTCAAACAATAGGCACGGCCGCGTGGCATGCCTGCAAAATCCGAGAAAACGCGCGCTGGTGGCATGTTGAGAGCCCTGGCAAAGATGGGATACGTGGGCAGGGAGGCTGAAACTCAGTGAGCTTGTAGTCCAGCGGGATGGGTATTACGGCGCACAAAGCGCGCGTCTCAAACAATAGGCACGGCCGCGTGGCATGCCTGCAAAATCCGAGAAAACGCGCGCTGGTGGCATGTTGAGAGCCCTGGCAAAGATGGGATACGTGGGCAGGGAGGCTGAAACTCACTGAGCTTGTAGTCCAGCGGGATGGGTATTACGGCGCGCAAAGCGCGCGTCTCAAACAATAGGCACGGCCGCGTGGCATGCCTGCAAAATCCGAGAAAACGCGCGCTGGTGGCATGTTGAGAGCCCTGGCAAAGATGGGATACGTGAGCAGGGAGGCTGAAACTCACTGAGCTTGTAGTCCAGCAGGATGGGTATTACGGCGCACAAAGCGCGCGTCTCAAACAATAGGCACAGCCGCGTGGCATGCCTGCAAAATCCGAGAAAACGCGCGCTGGTGGCATGTTGAGAGCCCTGGCAAAGATGGGATACGTGGGCAGGGAGGCTGAAACTCACTGAGCTTGTAGTCCAGCGGGATGGGTATTACGGCGCACAAAGCGCGCGTCTCAAACAATAGGCACGGCCGCGTGGCATGCCTGCAAAATCCGAGAAAACGCGCGCTGGTGGCATGTTGAGAGCCCTGGCAAAGATGGGATACGTGGGCAGGGAGGCTGAAACTCACTGAGCTTGTAGTCCATGGGGATGGGTATTACGGCGCGCAAAGCGCGCGTCTCAAACAATAGGCACGGTCGCGTGGCATGCCTGCAAAATCCGAGAAAACGCGCGCTGGTGGCATGTTGAGAGCCCTGGCAAAGATGGGATACGTGAGCAGGGAAGCTGAAACTCACTGAGCTTGTAGTCCAGCGGGATGGGTATTACGGCGCGCAAAGCGCGCGTCTCAAACAATAGGCACGGCCGCGTGGCATGCCTGCAAAATCGAGAGAAAACGCGCGCTGGTGGCATGTTGAGAGCCCTGGCAAAGATGGGATACGTGGGCAGGGAGACTGAAACTCACTGAGCTTGTAGTCCAGCGGGATGGGTATTACGGCGCGCAAAGCGCGCGTCTCAAACAATAGGCACGGCCGCGTGGCTTGCCTGCAAAATCCGAGAAAACGCGCGCTGGTGGCATGTTGAGAGCCCTGGCAAAGATGGGATACGTGAGCAGGGAAGCTGAAACTCACTGAGCTTGTAGTCCAGCGGGATGGGTATTACGGCGCACAAAGCGCGCGTCTCAAACAATAGGCACGGCCGCGTGGCATGCCTGCAAAATCCGAGAAAACGCGCGCTGGTGGCATGTTGAGAGCCCTGGCAAAGATGGGATACGTGGACAGGGAGGCTGAAACTCACTGAGCTTGTAGTCCAGCGGGATGGGTATTACGGCGCGCAAAGCGCGCGTCTCAAACAATAGGCACGGCCGCGTGGCATGCCTGCAAAATCCGAGAAAACGCGCGCTGGTGGCATGTTGAGAGCCCTGGCAAAGATGGGATACGTGAGCAGGGAAGCTGAAACTCACTGAGCTTGTAGTCCAGCGGGATGGGTATTACGGCGCACAAAGCGCGCGTCTCAAACAATAGGCACGGCCGCGTGGCATGCCTGCAAAATCCGAGAAAACGCGCGCTGGTGGCATGTTGAGAGCCCTGGCAAAGATGGGATACGTGAGCAGGGAGGCTGAAACTCACTGAGTTTGTAGTCCAGCGGGATGGGTATTACGGCGCGCAAAGCGCGCGTCTCAAACAATAGGCACGGCCGCGTGGCATGCCTGCAAAATCCGAGAAAACGCGCGCTGGTGGCATGTTGAGAGCCCTGGCAAAGATGGGATACGTGGGCAGGGAGGCTGAAACTCACTGAGCTTGTAGTCCAGCGGGATGGGTATTACGGCGCGCAAAGCGCGCGTCTCAAGCAATAGGCACGGCCGCGTGGCATGCCTGCAAAATCCGAGAAAACGCGCGCTGGTGGCATGTTGAGAGCCCTGGCAAAGATGGGATACGTGGGCAGGGAGGCTGAAACTCACTGAGCTTGTAGTCCATGGGGATGGGTATTACGGCGCGCAAAGCGCGCGTCTCAAACAATAGGCACGGCCGCGTGGCATGCCTGCAAAATCCGAGAAAACGCGCGCTGGTGGCATGTTGAGAGCCCTGGCAAAGATGGGATACGTGGGCAGGGAGGCTGAAACTCACTGAGCTTGTAGTCCAGCGGGATGGGTATTACGGCGCGCAAAGCGCGCGTCTCAAACAATAGGCACGGCCGCGTGGCATGCCTGCAAAATCCGAGAAAACGCGCGCTGGTGGCATGTTGAGAGCCCTGGCAAAGATGGGATACGTGAGCAGGGAAGCTGAAACTCACTGAGCTTGTAGTCCAGCGGGATGGGTATTACGGCGCACAAAGCGCGCGTCTCAAACAATAGGCACGGCCGCGTGGCATGCCTGCAAAATCCGAGAAAACGCGCGCTGGTGGCATGTTGAGAGCCCTGGCAAAGATGGGATACGTAGGCAGGGAGGCTGAAACTCACTGAGCTTGTAGTCCAGCGGGATGGGTATTACGGCGCACAAAGCGCGCGTCTCAAACAATAGGCACGGCCGCGTGGCATGCCTGCAAAATCCGAGAAAACGCGCGCTGGTGGCATGTTGAGAGCCCTGGCAAAGATGGGATACGTGGGCAGGGAGGCTGAAACTCACTGAGCTTGTAGTCCAGCGGGATGGGTATTACGGCGCGCAAAGCGCGCGTCTCAAACAATAGGCACGGCCGCGTGGCATGCCTGCAAAATCCGAGTAAACGCGCGCTGGTGGCATGTTGAGAGCCCTGGCAAAGATGGGATACGTGAGCAGGGAGGCTGAAACTCACTGAGCTTGTAGTCCAGCGGGATGGGTATTACGGCGCGCAAAGCGCGCGTCTCAAACAATAGGCACGGCCGCGTGGCATGCCTGCAAAATCCGAGAAAACGCGCGCAGGTGGCATGTTGAGAGCCCTGGCAAAGATGGGATACGTGAGCAGGGAAGCTGAAACTCACTGAGCTTGTAGTCCAGCGGGATGGGTATTACGGCGCACAAAGCGCGCGTCTCAAACAATAGGCACGGCCGCGTGGCATGCCTGCAAAATCCGAGAAAACGCGCGCTGGTGGCATGTTGAGGGCCCTGGCAAAGATGGGATACGTGGGCAGGGAGGCTGAAACTCACTGAGCTTGTAGTCCAGCGGGATGGGTATTACGGCGCGCAAAGCGCGCGTCTCAAACAATAGGCACGGCCGCGTGGAATGCCTGCAAAATCCGAGAAAACGCGCGCTGGTGGCATGTTGAGAGCCCTGGCAAAGATGAGATACGTGGGCAGGGAAGCTGAAACTCACTGAGCTTGTAGTCCAGCGGGATGGGTATTACGGCGCGCATAGCGCGTCTCAAACAATAGGCACGGCCGCGTGGCATGCCTGCAAAATCCGAGAAAACGCGCGCTGGTGGCATGTTGAGAGCCCTGGCAAAGATGGGATACGTGGGCAGGGAGGCTGAAACTCACTAAGCTTGTAGTCCAGCGGGATGGGTATTACGGCGCACAAAGCGCGCGTCTCAAACAATAGGCACGGCCGCGTGGCATGCCTGCAAAATCCGAGAAAACGCGCGCTGGTGGCATGTTGAGAGCCCTGGCAAAGATGGGATACGTGAGCAGGGAAGCTGAAACTCACTGAGCTTGTAGTCCAGCGGGATGGGTATTACGGCGCACAAAGCGCGCGTCTCAAACAATAGGCACGGCCGCGTGGCATGCCTGCAAAATCCGAGAAAACGCGCGCTGGTGGCATGTTGAGAGCCCTGGCAAAGATGGGATACGTGGGCAGGGAGGCTGAAACTCACTGAGCTTGTAGTCCAGCGGGATGGGTATTACGGCGCACAAAGCGCGCGTCTCAAACAATAGGCACGGCCGCGTGGCATGCCTGCAAAATCCGAGAAAACGCGCGCTGGTGGCATGTTGAGAGCCCTGGCAAAGATGGGATACGTGGGCAGGGAGGCTGAAACTCACTGAGCTTGTAGTCCAGCGAGATAGGTATTACGGCAGGCAAAGCGCGCGTCTCAAACAATAGGCACGGCCGCGTGGCATGCCTGCAAAATCCGAGAAAACGCGCGCTGGTGGCATGTTGAGAGCCCTGGCAAAGATGGGATACGTGGGCAGGGAGGCTGAAACTCACTGAGCTTGTAGTCCAGCGGGATGGGTATTACGGCGCGCAAAGCGCGCGTCTCAAACAATAGGCACGGCCGCGTGGCATGCCTGCAAAATCCGAGAAAACGCGCGCTGGTGGCATGTTGAGAGCCCTGGCAAAGATGGGATACGTGGGCAGGGAGGCTGAAACTCACTGAGCTTGTAGTCCAGCGGGATGGGTATTACGGCGCGCAAAGCGCGCGTCTCAAACAATAGGCACGGCCGCGTGGCATGCCTGCAAAATCCGAGAAAACGCGCGCTGGTGGCATGTTGAGAGCCCTGGCAAAGATGGGATACGTGAGCAGGGAAGCTGAAACTCACTGAGCTTGTAGTCCAGCGAGATGGGTATTACGGCGCACAAAGCGCGCGTCTCAAACAATAGGCACGGCCGCGTGGCATGCCTGCAAAATCCGAGAAAACGCGCGCTGGTGGCATGTTGAGAGCCCTGGCAAAGATGGGATACGTGGGCAGGGAGGCTGAAACTCACTGAGCTTGTAGTCCAGCGGGATGGGTATTACGGCGCGCAAAGCGCGCGTCTCAAACATAAGGCACGGCCGCGTGGCATGCCTGCAAAATCCGAGAAAACGCGCGCTGGTGGCATGTTGAGAGCCCTGGCAAAGATGGGATACGTGGGCAGGGAGGCTGAAACTCACTGAGCTTGTAGTCCAGCGGGATGGGTATTACGGCGCGCAAAGCGCGCGTCTCAAACAATAGGCACGGCCGCGTGGCATGCCTGCAAAATCCGAGAAAACGCGCGCTGGTGGCATGTTGAGAGCCCTGGCAAAGATGGGATACGTGAGCAGGGAAGCTGAAACTCACTGAGCTTGTAGTCCAGCGGGATGGGTATTACGGCGCACAAAGCGCGCGTCTCAAACAATAGGCACGGCCGCGTGGTATGCCTGCAAAATCCGAGAAAACGCGCGCTGGTGGCATGTTGAGAGCCCTGGCAAAGATGGGATACGTGGGCAGGGAGGCTGAAACTCAGTGAGCTTGTAGTCCAGCGGGATGGGTATTACGGCGCACAAAGCGCGCGTCTCAAACAATAGGCACGGCCGCGTGGCATGCCTGCAAAATCCGAGAAAACGCGCGCTGGTGGCATGTTGAGAGCCCTGGCAAAGATGGGATACGTGGGCAGGGAGGCTGAGACTCACTGAGCTTGTAGTCCAGCGGGATGGGTATTACGGCGCGCAAAGCGCGCGTCTCAAACAATAGGCACGGCCGCGTGGCATGCCTGCAAAATCCGAGAAAACGCGCGCTGGTGGCATGTTGAGAGCCCTGGCAAAGATGGGATACGTGAGCAGGGAGGCTGAAACTCACTGAGCTTGTAGTCCAGCAGGATGGGTATTACGGCGCACAAAGCGCGCGTCTCAAACAATAGGCACAGCCGCGTGGCATGCCTGCAAAATCCGAGAAAACGCGCGCTGGTGGCATGTTGAGAGCCCTGGCAAAGATGGGATACGTGGGCAGGGAAGCTGAAACTCACTGAGCTTGTAGTCCAGCGGGATGGGTTTTACGGCGCACAAAGCGCGCGTCTCAAACAATAGGCACGGCCGCGTGGCATGCCTGCAAAATCCGAGAAAACGCGCGCTGGTGGCATGTTGAGAGCCCTGGCAAAGATGGGATACGTGGGCAGGGAGGCTGAAACTCACTGAGCTTGTAGTCCATGGGGATGGGTATTACGGCGCGCAAAGCGCGCGTCTCAAACAATAGGCACGGCCGCGTGGCATGCCTGCAAAATCCGAGAAAACGCGCGCTGGTGGCATGTTGAGAGCCCTGGCAAAGATGGGATACGTGGGCAGGGAGGCTGAAACTCACTGAGCTTGTAGTCCAGCGGGATGGGTATTACGGCGCGCAAAGCGCGCGTCTCAAACAATAGGCACGGCCGCGTGGCATGCCTGCAAAATCGAGAGAAAACGCGCGCTGGTGGCATGTTGAGAGCCCTGGCAAAGATGGGATACGTGGGCAGGGAGGCTGAAACTCACTGAGCTTGTAGTCCAGCGGGATGGGTATTACGGCGCGCAAAGCGCGCGTCTCAAACAATAGGCACGGCCGCGTGGCATGCCTGCAAAATCCGAGAAAACGCGCGCTGGTGGCATGTTGAGAGCCCTGGCAAAGATGGGATACGTGAGCAGGGAAGCTGAAACTCACTGAGCTTGTAGTCCAGCGGGATGGGTATTACGGCGCACAAAGCGCGCGTCTCAAACAATAGGCACGGCCGCGTGGCATGCCTGCAAAATCCGAGAAAACGCGCGCTGGTGGCATGTTGAGAGCCCTGGCAAAGATGGGATACGTGGACAGGGAGGCTGAAACTCACTGAGCTTGTAGTCCAGCGGGATGGGTATTACGGCGCGCAAAGCGCGCGTCTCAAACAATAGGCACGGCCGCGTGGCATGCCTGCAAAATCCGAGAAAACGCGCGCTGGTGGCATGTTGAGAGCCCTGGCAAAGATGGGATACGTGAGCAGGGAAACTGAAACTCACTGAGCTTGTAGTCCAGCGGGATGGGTATTACGGCGCACAAAGCGCGCGTCTCAAACAATAGGCACGGCCGCGTGGCATGCCTGCAAAATCCGAGAAAACGCGCGCTGGTGGCATGTTGAGAGCCCTGGCAAAGATGGGATACGTGAGCAGGGAGGCTGAAACTCACTGAGCTTGTAGTCCAGCGGGATGGGTATTACGGCGCGCAAAGCGCGCGTCTCAAACAATAGGCACGGCCGCGTGGCATGCCTGCAAAATCCGAGAAAACGCGCGCTGGTGGCATGTTGAGAGCCCTGGCAAAGATGGGATACGTGGGCAGGGAGGCTGAAACTCACTGAGCTTGTAGTCCAGCGGGATGGGTATTACGGCGCGCAAAGCGCGCGTCTCAAGCAATAGGCACGGCCGCGTGGCATGCCTGCAAAATCCGAGAAAACGCGCGCTGGTGGCATGTTGAGAGCCCTGGCAAAGATGGGATACGTGGGCAGGGAGGCTGAAACTCACTGAGCTTGTAGTCCATGGGGATGGGTATTACGGCGCGCAAAGCGCGCGTCTCAAACAATAGGCACGGCCGCGTGGCATGCCTGCAAAATCCGAGAAAACGCGCGCTGGTGGCATGTTGAGCGCCCTGGCAAAGATGGGATACGTGGGCAGGGAGGCTGAAACTCACTGAGCTTGTAGTCCAGCGGGATGGGTATTACGGCGCGCAAAGCGCGCGTCTCAAACAATAGGCACGGCCGCGTGGCATGCCTGCAAAATCCGAGAAAACGCGCGCTGGTGGCATGTTGAGAGCCCTGGCAAAGATGGGATACGTGGGCAGGGAGGCTGAAACTCACTGAGCTTGTAGTCCAGCGGGATGGGTATTACGGCGTGCAAAGCGCGCGTCTCAAACAATAGGCACGGCCGCGTGGCATGCCTGCAAAATCCGAGAAAACGCGCGCTGGTGGCATGTTGAGAGCCCTGGCAAAGATGGGATACGTGGGCAGGGAGGCTGAAACTCACTGAGCTTGTAGTCCAGCGGGATGGGTATTACGGCGCGCAGAGCGCGCGTCTCAAACAATAGGCACGGCCGCGTGGCATGCCTGCAAAATCCGAGAAAACGCGCGCTGGTGGCATGTTGAGAGCCCTGGCAAAGATGGGATACGTGAGCAGGGAAGCTGAAACTCACTGAGCTTGTAGTCCAGCGGGATGGGTATTACGGCGCACAAAACGCGCGTCTCAAACAATAGGCACGGCCGCGTGGCATGCCTGCAAAATCCGAGAAAACGCGCGCTGGTGGCATGTTGAGAGCCCTGGCAAAGATGGGATACGTGGGCAGGGAGGCTGAAACTCACTGAGCTTGTAGTCCAGCGGGATGGGTATTACGGCGCGCAAAGCGCGCGTCTCAAACAATAGGCACGGCCGCGTGGCATGCCTGCAAAATCCGAGAAAACGCGCGCTGGTGGCATGTTGAGAGCCCTGGCAAAGATGGGATACATGACGAGCTTTGCTCAAGAAAAAAATTCTCAGCAGGCATCGTAAACTGATGCCGAGGTTTGGGGAAGAAGGCGTTGGGTGGATGTCATCACATTAATTACACCACAATGTAATTATACAGATTAGCGCCCACGAATCCACGAGAGATAAGCGATTGCGTGCGAGTTAACGCGGGGTCATCTGTTGGCGATGAAAATTAAAATCATGAAATGAAATGAAGTTTGTTGTGCGCGTAATGGTCATAAAATACTGCGTTTTCTCTGTTTCTGCCTGTTTCCGTATAACGACATTTTTAATCACGTAGTCTTTCAAAGATCCTTCCTTTTCACAGAAGAGGCAATACCGGCGAGGCGCCGTATTCGAAAAGCCTCTCTATCGATTAGTTAGGTATGATTCTTTCGCTTGGTTTGCCATAAAACAGTAACAAAAGATATCGCAATTTTCATGTGCCGTACGACCTGAATAACAACCGTATCGAATTTCCAGTATTGCGTCACTTGGTGGATCGATCAGTGTTCACGCTTTGCGATCGTAGTACATGATGTTATTGTTTTGGTACAAAACCTGTGGTGGTCGCACGACTTGGCCTCGTATCCTGGTTAAATTCTTACCAATATTATAATATTAAACCTCGGCGAGATTTTTCATGTCGAAATGTCGAAAAGCATCATGTTTTCGATTTCGAAACCATTCGAAATGAAGTCATAGAGGCAGTCAGATTTTCGACGTGCGGCTTTCCACCGGCTAACTTAACCACGCAGAGTCTTTGCAGGATTACAAGTGCCACACTTGACCCTTGCAAGCATTGGTATCTACTTTTGAAAGAGGTATGTGACGTTCCTTTGCGTAAATATTTCATATGCGATGTATTTAAGATATTTCCCGACGAAATCCAAAGTGTGGCGACACGGGAACTTCAGCCGGCCAACTCATCGTTCGGAGTAGTGGGGTTAGCCAGGATTCCCGACCTCGTTCACGTTGTGTTCACGTTCTGTCTAATAGCTGGTCTATCTTCTTCGTAATAAACAATCCCCGACGAACTTATTAAATCTGCGGGATTTATGACTATCGTAAATCTGGTGAACTCCGCCACGCTAGACTTTGAGCCCGAAGGCGCGAAAAATTTATCTTTTGGCGCCAAACTCAGTCACGACTCCGAAGAGCTCGCTTCCTAACTTACCGAAAGATCAGCCAGAGTAAATTCCCTTGGAGTGGAACTGAAGAAGCTTCGAACACAGATTTCTGATCTCGAATCAGCATGTAGTCAATTTTACAGACCCTTTTTTCCACCTCAATGTTCGTACCTCAATGTTCGTGCCTCGATGACCAATTGCAATACAATGCCTTTAAAGAATTCAGCTTCAGTTGGTGGGCTGTATTTTCTGCAAGGTAGAGGCCAGACTAACACGGACTTTGTCATTGTAGTTATTGTTATGATTATTATAATTATCATTATTATTAATGATTTTGTTATTGTTATCATTATCTTTATGATTGTGATTGAATCATTTTCAAAATGAAATAGGCTGCTCAATGAGGATGGCATGCTGAGGCAAGTAGATTTTCATTTATTTACCCCCCCTCCCCCCAAGTAGAAATTCAAGTGTTTCTGATAGTTTTTCTCTTCAATAGATTGTTAGAATGCAGAAGATTTTCTAAGACACATTGTACAGAGGGCTTGTCTTAAGTAGTTGTTTTCTGATTCAAAACCACCTGCCTAGTTCTGTTTCTCTTGGGTAGTTAGTCCATGGACTGTTGTTATCTGATGGCAGAACTAACAGGTGGATCTGTTTCTCTTGGGTAGTCAGTCCATTATGGGCTGTTGTTATCTGATGGCAGAACCACCAATCTGTTCTGTTTCTCTTGGGTAGTCAGTCTATGGACTGTTGTTATCTGATGGCAGAACCAGTCCCTATTTTTTTCAGCTCTATAAAGTCAGTCTTTTATGGACAGTTATTTTTATCTGATGGCAGTTTTAGCTTGCTCTTTTTGTTTTGAAAAATGTGTTGCTTATGCTGTTTGTCACGTATCATCTGTTATTAGTCAGAGGCACTTTGGTCAATCAGTGCTATCATTGTCTTCATTATTATTATAATTGTTAATTCAGCTGCTACTCTTCTCTCTTTGCCACAGGGCCCACTACAGACAGCACTAGCTTAATGAAGTCCCAAAACCTTTCACAATGAGCCAACTCAAGAATTGCAGTCCTGAACAGTTTTTGGGGTTTTCCTGGCTTTTCTTGAGATTATTTTGTCTCAGTTTCAATTACTTGGATACTCATTCAGCTAGACTAACAATAACACCATTTTGTTCATAGATAAACATTGAAATAATCATAATAGTAATATAAATGATAATAATAATGATTTGTTATTGTTATCATTATCATTATCTTTATGATTGTGATCATCATTTTCAAATTGAAATAGGCTGCTCAGTGAGGATGGCATGCTGAGGCAAGTAGATTTTCATTTAATTCCTCCCCCCTCCCCCCAAATAGAAATTCAAGTGTTTCTGATAGTTTGTCTCTTCAACAGATTGTTAGAATGCAGAAGATTTTCTAAGACACATTGTACAGAGGTCTTAAATAGTTGTTTTCTGATTCAAAACCACCTGCCTAGTTCTGTTTCTATTGGGTAGTTAGTCCATGGACTGTTGTTATCTGATGGCAGAACTAACAGGTGGATCTGTTTCTCTTGGGTAGTCAGTCCATTATGGGCTGTTGTTATCTGATGGCAGAACCACCGATCTGTTCTGTTTCTCTTGGGTGGTCAGTCTATGGACTGTTGTTATCTGATGGCAGAACCAGTCCCTATTTTTTTTCAGCTCTATGCTGTCAGTCTTTTATGGACAGTTATTTTTATCTGATGGCAGTTTTAGCTTGCTCTTTTTGTTTTGAAAAGTGTGTTGCTTATGCTGTTTGTCACGTATCATCTCAGTTATTAGTCATAGGGTGACTTTGGTCAATCAGTGCTATCATTGTCCTTAGTATTATTATTATTAATTCAGCTGCTACTCTTCTCTCTTTGCCACAGGGCCCACTACAGACAGCACTAGCTTAATGAAGTCCCAAAACCTTTCACAATGAGCCAACTCAAGAATTGCAGTCCTGAACAGTTTTTGGGGTTTTTCTGTCTTTTCTTAATTTGTTTTTGCCCCAGTTTCAATCACTTGGATACTCATTCAGCTGGACTAACAATAACACTATTTTGTTCATAGATAAACATTGAAATAATCATAATAGTAATATGAATGATAATAATAATGATTAGATTAATGGAAATAATCATAGGAATTATAATCATCAGGATAATGAACATTATTTCTCTAACCATTGTAAATATTTTTATCATTATTATTATTATTATTATTATTATTATTATCATTATTATTGTTATCATTGTTATTATTATTATTATTATCATTATTAACATTATTATTGTTATCAATGTTATTATTATTTCCATCATGAATTATTAGAGATGCTTGGAAAAAAATGATCTATAGTTCCCTCCAACTCATTATTCTTTCAGTTAAGTGAATTAAGACTTTGTGAACAGTTACTGCTTTATTCTGTCATTCCTGATGACCATAGAAATGGTGAAAGTCCACAGATATTATCCCTCTAAGAGTTTCTCCAGGTGTTTTTTTTCCCTCTGAATTTGATTACAACAGAATGAAGGGCATCAGAGTATAGTGCGCCCAGCTAGACATAAATTGCATTAATATTACAGGGTCATTTTGCTGTATTCAGGGTTTAATCTTAGCCTTCTACAGACAAGTTTGTTCCTCTAAATGCAAAACACATTTTATCGTTTTTTAAAACAAACTTACAAAAACTGCCAAGAAACAGCTACTAAATTTATGGAAACATGACGAACAAGTCAAGTAGACTGTGTACTACACATCATTGAAATCAAAGTATCACTTTAGGAACATAAAATCGCAAGGTCAGTTTCCCATTTTTAGTGCCTGAGACAAGATCAGGCCACCAGATTACTTCAAATTCTCTGGTTGCTCGTCCATCTCAATTTCCAACAACCATTTTAGTTTACTGGGTGAGAATCGTGCTTGATTTCTTGTCCCATGCTCTTTAATTGGCCGCCTGTAAAGCTTCTTGAGAGTTTAACAGCTACTACTTGCAGCAACCTCCATATTCCCCCGATAGCTTTTCTTAACTCTAATGGTACAGAACTTTGATGATTCAGACCAGAAATAACATCATTCACTCTACCATCCCTGTAATAAAAAACTTTGGATTTTTCTCTCCATACAGGGGGCCGCAAATGTATTTTTACCCTCGCACGTTTATAAAAGCATTCGGCATGCCTGCTAACAAAGCTTGGATGTATGTTTCAGGAACTTAGTATCTTTCAACTCGACACCATTTGCCTGAAACCAAAATAATAATTACGAAAGTTTAGAGATTATTTACTTCTGGAGTGAAATGTACTAATTGATTTCCCCTTTCAAACATAAACCTGAGTTATCAGGTTTTGTCAATCACAAAATTACACGCCGGGTTATTAGTATTCCTTGGGGACCTTCCTATATTATCATAAATATCTAAGACAAGCAGGTCATTTAGCTAGGTAATCTATGTTAAAAACCGCGCTGTACAGCACTTAGAATTATTTTCCTCACTCATTTTTCTCACACTGCAACTTCGCGTACCACGCAATTATTACTACGCAGTCATATCTGGTGTCCAATTGGGAGAAGAGCTTGTTATTATTTTTGTTTTAGAGGTGAATTGCGATTTCTTGTATGTCCCCTATTTCGTCGAAGAAAAGTTCGAACAAATACTGAAAGTAATGAGTAAGTCACTATGAACAACTAGTGCAAAGTGACAGCACTATCGAGCCAAACTGAGAACTGTTCTTTAATGATTTTTAACATGAACCACCAATTCTTGCTACTTTTAATTTCTGCGTTTTAATAGACTTTGACATGTTCTTGAGAAGATATTAAATCGGTTAGCGCTGTTGTTCCCTTCTAAATTATTTTGGTGGAAGCGCCTCAGAAGACACTGGTTTAGCGAAAACCATGTTGGGCGACGTTATATTTTGACTGCACAACCCGCAATTAAATTAAATTTTAACAGCTATTCGAGTGTGTGAAGAACGGAAAAGAGCAAAATTACATACCATCGGCCTTTCGATGCACGGACGAATTAAAACTTTTTACAATTCCACTTATCCATTGCTTGTAACTGATAGACCTTGTCCTTATTCTTGCGGGAGGCCGTACGATCTGTTGTCCATTGTAGAACTTGGCAAACTTAGCGCACTCTGCCTCGAGCGCAACAATGTGATCTTTCGATTCTCTGTCTCACTAGCGCAGTTGTTGTGTTGAACATGGACGAATAATACATCGCAGCGTGTCTTGTAGATAGCTAGAGATGCCATGCATGTTTAGGATAAGCGCTGAATATGGACGAGCGTTAAAGCCGCCACTGAAAAAGCACAATCGACCGTTTTTCATTGTAAGGATCAGGTCTTTCACACAGCTGTCAGAATTAAAGAGAGGAAGAACGTCGATCTCGCTCACCTAAGTAGCGAAGTGCACCACGAGCGGCGACGGTGATCAAACACCTGGAAGATCACCGTGGTGTCCCTCTACTCTTTGGTATCATAACCAAGAGCGAGCCCTTTCGACTTGTCACTAAGTTTTACGGTTTATAAAACAAAGGCCCCGCTCTACACAAAGCCTTAAAGAATGAAACACTAGAAAAGCTTACTTAGCTTGGAATTATAAAAATTTCCTTTCTTAAAAATGGAAGATTTTCATGGTTTCCGTAACTTCGTATTTTTCCAAATTTCCTCTTTTACATGTTATGCCGTTTTGCATTTTCTTCAACGTATAATTTAGTTCAGCGTCGATCATTTATCATCCTTAGAAGAAAATATTCTGATCTTTACGTTTAACTATAAAATTGCTTTGGCTTACATTGTGCGGATAAAAGGAGCGTTAAATTAAACATGAGTTGATTCCACGCGAGGGTTTTACCTGGAAAAATGCCTGCACACGGGAGACACCGACATTACCGCGTGTCCCTTTCTGGAAAACATTCGTGTTATGACAAGAAAGGTCAGCTTAAGGGTTTTGGGTTACCCAAACTATGCAATTTTGACGCCGAAAAGTGCCAAAATGTAATTACAGAAACTTCATCCGCAACACCTTGAACGTGCTGTGGGCGCGAACTGAGATCTTCTCTTACAGTTAATAATTGCCAGGCGGAACTCAGATCCGGCTTAGCCTAATTTGCATAAATTTTTTTGGTGGGCAAAGCTCGTCATGGTGAGCAGGGAAGCTGAAACTCACTGAGCTTGTAGTCCAGCGGGATGGGTATTACGGCGCACAAAGCGCGCGTCTCAAACAATAGGCACGGCCGCGTGGCATGCCTGCAAAATCCGAGAAAACGCGCGCTGGTGGCATGTTGAGAGCCCTGGCAAAGATGGGATACGTGAGCAGGGAAGCTGAAACTCACTGAGCTTGTAGTCCAGCGGGATGGGTATTACGGCGCACAAAGTGCGCGTCTCAAACAATAGGCACGGCCGCGTGGCATGCCTGCAAAATCCGAGAAAACGCGCGCTGGAGGCATGTTGAAAGCCCTGGCAAAGATGGGATACGTGGGCAGGGAGGCTGAAACTCACTGAGCTTGTAGTCCAGCGGGATGGGTATTACGGCGCGCAAAGCGCGCGTCTCAAACAATAGGCACGGCCGCGTGGCATGCCTGCAAAATCCGAGAAAACGCGCGCTGGTGGCATGTTGAGAGCCCTGGCAAAGATGGGATACGTCGGCAGGGAGGCTGAAACTCACTGAGCTTGTAGTCCAGCGGGATGGGTATTACGGCGCGTAAAGCGCGCGTCTCAAAGAATAGGCACGGCCGCGTGGCATGCCTGCAAAATCCGAGAAAACGCGCGCTGGTGGCATGTTGAGAGCCCTGGCAAAGATGGGATACGTGAGCAGGGAAGCTGAAACTCACTGAGCTTGTAGTCCAGCGGGATGGGTATTACGGCGCACAAAGCGCGCGTCTCAAACAATAGGCACGGCCGCGTGGCATGCCTGCAAAATCCGAGAAAACGCGCGCTGGTGGCATGTTGAGAGCCCTGGCAAAGATGGGATACGTGGGCAGGGAGGCTGAAACTCACTGAGCTTGTAGTCCAGCGAGATGGGTATTACGGCGCGCAAAGCGCGCGTCTCAAACAATAGGCACGGCCGCGTGGCATGCCTGCAAAATCCGAGAAAACGCGCGCTGGTGGCATGTTGAGAGCCCTGGCAAAGATGGGATACGTGAGCAGGGAAGCTGAAACTCACTGAGCTTGTAGTCCAGCGGGATGGGTATTACGGCGCACAAAGTGCGCGTCTCAAACAATAGGCACGGCCGCGTGGCATGCCTGCAAAATCCGAGAAAACGCGCGCTGGTGGCATGTTGAGAGCCCTGGCAAAGATGGGATACGTGAGCAGGGAAGCTGAAACTCACTGAGCTTGTAGTCCAGCGGGATGGGTATTACGGCGCGCAAAGCGCGCGTTTCAAACAATAGGCACGGCCGCGTGGCATGCCTGCAAAATCCGAGAAAACGCGCGCTGGTGGCATGTTGAGAGCCCTGGCAAAGATGGGATACGTGGGCAGGGAGGCTGAAACTCACTGAGCTTGTAGTCCAGCGGGATGGGTATTACGGCGCGCAAAGCGCGCGTCTCAAACAATAGGCACGGCCGCGTGGCATGCCTGCAAAATCCGAGAAAACGCGCGCTGGTGGCATGTTGAGAGCCCTGGCAAAGATGGGATACGTGCGCAGGGAAGCTGAAACTCACTGAGCTTGTAGTCCAGCGGGATGGGTATTACGGCGCCCAAAGCGCGCGTCTCAAACAATAGGCACGGCCGCGTGGCATGCCTGCAAAATCCGAGAAAACGCGCGCTGGTGGCATGTTGAGAGCCCTGGCAAAGATGGGATACGTGGGCAGGGAGGCTGAAACTCACTGAGCTTGTAGTCCAGCGAGATGGGTATTACGGCTTGCAAAGCGCGCGTCTCAAACAATAGGCACGGCCGCGTGGCATGCCTGCAAAATCCGAGAAAACGCGCGCTGGTGGCATGTTGAGAGCCCTGGCAAAGATGGGATACGTGAGCAGGGAAGCTGAAACTCACTGAGCTTGTAATCCAGCGGGATGGGTATTACGGCGCGCAAAGCGCGCGTCTCAAACAATAGGCACGGCCGCGTGGCATGCCTGCAAAATCCGAGAAAATGCGCGCTGGTGGCATGTTGAGAGCCCTGGCAAAGATGGGATACGTGAGCAGGGAAGCTGAAACTCACGGAGCTTGTAGTCCAGCGGGATGGGTATTACGGCGTGCAAAGCGCGCGTCTCAAACAATAGGCACGGCCGCGTGGCATGCCTGCAAAATCCGAGAAAACGCGCGCTGGTGGCATGTTGAGAGCCCTGGCAAAGATGGGATACGTGGGCAGGGAGGCTGAAACTCACCGCGCTTGTAGTCCAGCGGGATGGGTATTACGGCGCGCAAAGCGCGCTTCTCAAACAATAGGCACGGCCGCGTGGCATGCCTGCAAAATCCGAGAAAACGCGCGCTGGTGGCATGTTGAGAGCCCTGGCAAAGATGGGATACGTGAGCAGGGAAGCTGAAACTCACTGAGCTTGTAGTCCAGCGGGATGGGTACTACGGCGCACAAAGCGCGCGTCTCAAACAATAGGCACGGCCGCGTGGCATGCCTGCAAAATCCGAGAAAACGCGCGCTGGTGGCATGTTGAGAGCCCTGGCAAAGATGGGATACGTGGGCAGGGAGGCTGAAACTCACTGAGCTTGTAGTCCAGCGAGATGGGTATTACGGCGCGCAAAGCGCGCGTCTCAAACAATAGGCACGGCCGCGTGGCATGCCTGCAAAATCCGAGAAAACGCGCGCTGGTGGCATGTTGAGAGCCCTGGCAAAGATGGGATACGTGGGCAGGGAGGCTGAAACTCACTGAGCTTGTAGTCCAGCGGGATGGGTATTACGGCGCGCAAAGCGCGCGTCTCAAACAATAGGCACGGCCGCGTGGCATGCCTGCAAAATCCGAGAAAACGCGCGCTGGTGGCATGTTGAGAGCCCTGGCAAAGATGGGATACGTGAGCAGGGAAGCTGAAACTCACTGAGCTTGTAGTCCAGCGGGATGGGTATTACGGCGCACAAAGCGCGTGTCTCAAACAATAGGCACGGCCGCGTGGCATGCCTGCAAAATCCGAGAAAACGCGCGCTGGTGGCATGTTGAGAGCCCTGGCAAAGATGGGATACGTGGGCAGGGAGGCTAAAACTCACTGAGCTTGTAGTCCAGCGCGATGGGTATTACGGCGCGCAAAGCGCGCGTCTCAAACAATAGGCACGGCCGCGTGGCATGCCTGCAAAATCCGAGAAAACGCGCGCTGGTGGCATGTTGAGCGCCCTGGCAAAGATGGGATACGTGAGCAGGGAAGCTGAAACTCACTGAGCTTGTAGTCCAGCGGGATGGGTATTACGGCGCACAAAGTGCGCGTCTCAAACAATAGGCACGGCCGCGTGGCATGCCTGCAAAATCCGAGAAAACGCGCGCTGGTGGCATGTTGAGAGCCCTGGCAAAGATGGGATACGTGGGCAGGGAGGCTGAAACTCACTGAGCTTGTAGTCCAGCGGGATGGGTATTACGGCGCGCAAAGCGCGCGTCTCAAACAATAGGCACGGCCGCGTGGCATGCCTGCAAAATCCGAGAAAACGCGCGCTGGTGGCATGTTGAGAGCCCTGGCAAAGATGGGATACGTGAGCAGGGAAGCTGAAACTCACTGAGCTTGTAGTCCAGCGGGATGGGTATTACGGCGCGCAAAGCGCGCGTTTCAAACAATAGGCACGGCCGCGTGGCATGCCTGCAAAATCCGAGAAAACGCGCGCTGGTGGCATGTTGAGAGCCCTGGCAAAGATGGGATACGTGAGCAGGGAAGCTGAAACTCACTGAGCTTGTAGTCCAGCGGGATGGGTATTACGGCGCGCAAAGCGCGCGTTTCAAACAATAGGCACGGCCGCGTGGCATGCCTGCAAAATCCGAGAAAACGCGCGCTGGTGGCATGTTGAGAGCCCTGGCAAAGATGGGATACGTGGGCAGGGAGGCTGAAACTCACCGAGCTTGTAGTCCAGCGGGATGGGTATTACGGCGCGCAAAGCGCGCGTCTCAAACAATAGGCACGGCCGCGTGGCATGCCTGCAAAATCCGAGAAAACGCGCGCTGGTGGCATGTTGAAAGCCCTGGCAAAGATGGGATACGTGAGCAGGGAAGCTGAAACTCACTGAGCTTGTAGTCCAGCGGGATGGGTATTACGGCGCGCAAAGCGCGCGTCTCAAACAATAGGCACGGCCGCGTGGCATGCCTGCAAAATCCGAGAAAACGCGCGCTGGTGGCATGTTGAGAGCCCTGGCAAAGATGGGATACGTGAGCAGGGAAGCTGAAACTCACGGAGCTTGTAGTCCAGCGGGATGGGTATTACGGCGCGCAAAGCGCGCGTCTCAAACAATAGGCACGGCCGCGTGGCATGCCTGCAAAATCGGAGAAAACGCGCGCTGGTGGCATGTTGAGAGCCCTGGCAAAGATGGGATACGTGAGCAGGGAAGCTGAAACTCCCTGAGCTTGTAGTCCAGCGAGATGGGTATTACGGCGCACAAAGCGCGCGTCTCAAACAATAGGCACGGCCGCGTGGCATGCCTGCAAAATCCGAGAAAACGCGCGCTGGTGGCATGTTGAGAGCCCTGGCAAAGATGGGATACGTGGGCAGGGAGGCTGAAACTCACTGAGCTTGTAGTCCAGTGGGATGGGTATTACGGCGCGCAAAGCGCGCGTCTCAAACAATAGGCACGGCCGCGTGGCATGCCTGCAAAATCCGAGAAAACGCGCGCTGGTGGCATGTTGAGAGCCCTGGCAAAGATGGGATACGTGAGCAGGGAAGCTGAAACTCACTGAGCTTGTAGTCCAGCGGGATGGGTATTACGGCGCACAAAGCGCGCGTCTCAAACAATAGGCACGGCCGCGTGGCATGCCTGCAAAATCCGAGAAAACGCGCGCTGGTGGCATGTTGAGAGCCCTGGCAAAGATGGGATACGTGGGCAGGGAGGCTGAAACTCACTGAGCTTGTAGTCCAGCGGGATGGGTATTAGGGCGCGCAAAGCGCGCGTCTCAAACAATAGGCACGGCCGCGTGGCATGCCTGCAAAATCCGAGAAAACGCGCGCTGGTGGCATGTTGAGAGCCCTGGCAAAGATGGGATACGTGAGAAGGGACGCTGAAACTCACTGAGCTTGTAGTCCAGCGGGATGGGTATTACGGCGCACAAAGCGCGCGTCTCAAACAATAGGCAGGGCCGCGTGGCATGCCTGCAAAATCCGAGAAAACGCGCGCTGGTGGCATGTTGAGAGCCCTGGCAAAGATGGGATACGTGGGCAGGGAGGCTGAAACTCACTGAGCTTGTAGTCCAGCGGGATGGGTATTACGGCGCGCAAAGCGCGCGTCTCAAACAATAGGCACGGCCGCGTGGCATGCCTGCAAAATCCGAGAAAACGCGCGCTGGTGGCATGTTGAGAGCCCTGGCAAAGATGGGATACGTGGGCAGGGAGGCTAAAACTCACTGAGCTTGTAGTCCAGCGCGATGGGTATTACGGCGCGCAAAGCGCGCGTCTCAAACAATAGGCACGGCCGCGTGGCATGCCTGCAAAATCCGAGAAAACGCGCGCTGGTGGCATGTTGAGCGCCCTGGCAAAGATGGGATACGTGAGCAGGGAAGCTGAAACTCACTGAGCTTGTAGTCCAGCGGGATGGGTATTACGGCGCACAAAGTGCGCGTCTCAAACAATAGGCACGGCCGCGTGGCATGCCTGCAAAATCCGAGAAAACGCGCGCTGGTGGCATGTTGAGAGCCCTGGCAAAGATGGGATACGTGGGCAGGGAGGCTGAAACTCACTGAGCTTGTAGTCCAGCGGGATGGGTATTACGGCGCGCAAAGCGCGCGTCTCAAACAATAGGCACGGCCGCGTGGCATGCCTGCAAAATCCGAGAAAACGCGCGCTGGTGGCATGTTGAGAGCCCTGGCAAAGATGGGATACGTGAGCAGGGAAGCTGAAACTCACTGAGCTTGTAGTCCAGCGGGATGGGTATTACGGCGCGCAAAGCGCGCGTTTCAAACAATAGGCACGGCCGCGTGGCATGCCTGCAAAATCCGAGAAAACGCGCGCTGGTGGCATGTTGAGAGCCCTGGCAAAGATGGGATACGTGAGCAGGGAAGCTGAAACTCACTGAGCTTGTAGTCCAGCGGGATGGGTATTACGGCGCGCAAAGCGCGCGTTTCAAACAATAGGCACGGCCGCGTGGCATGCCTGCAAAATCCGAGAAAACGCGCGCTGGTGGCATGTTGAGAGCCCTGGCAAAGATGGGATACGTGGGCAGGGAGGCTGAAACTCACCGAGCTTGTAGTCCAGCGGGATGGGTATTACGGCGCGCAAAGCGCGCGTCTCAAACAATAGGCACGGCCGCGTGGCATGCCTGCAAAATCCGAGAAAACGCGCGCTGGTGGCATGTTGAAAGCCCTGGCAAAGATGGGATACGTGAGCAGGGAAGCTGAAACTCACTGAGCTTGTAGTCCAGCGGGATGGGTATTACGGCGCGCAAAGCGCGCGTCTCAAACAATAGGCACGGCCGCGTGGCATGCCTGCAAAATCCGAGAAAACGCGCGCTGGTGGCATGTTGAGAGCCCTGGCAAAGATGGGATACGTGAGCAGGGAAGCTGAAACTCACGGAGCTTGTAGTCCAGCGGGATGGGTATTACGGCGCGCAAAGCGCGCGTCTCAAACAATAGGCACGGCCGCGTGGCATGCCTGCAAAATCGGAGAAAACGCGCGCTGGTGGCATGTTGAGAGCCCTGGCAAAGATGGGATACGTGAGCAGGGAAGCTGAAACTCCCTGAGCTTGTAGTCCAGCGAGATGGGTATTACGGCGCACAAAGCGCGCGTCTCAAACAATAGGCACGGCCGCGTGGCATGCCTGCAAAATCCGAGAAAACGCGCGCTGGTGGCATGTTGAGAGCCCTGGCAAAGATGGGATACGTGGGCAGGGAGGCTGAAACTCACTGAGCTTGTAGTCCAGTGGGATGGGTATTACGGCGCGCAAAGCGCGCGTCTCAAACAATAGGCACGGCCGCGTGGCATGCCTGCAAAATCCGAGAAAACGCGCGCTGGTGGCATGTTGAGAGCCCTGGCAAAGATGGGATACGTGAGCAGGGAAGCTGAAACTCACTGAGCTTGTAGTCCAGCGGGATGGGTATTACGGCGCACAAAGCGCGCGTCTCAAACAATAGGCACGGCCGCGTGGCATGCCTGCAAAATCCGAGAAAACGCGCGCTGGTGGCATGTTGAGAGCCCTGGCAAAGATGGGATACGTGGGCAGGGAGGCTGAAACTCACTGAGCTTGTAGTCCAGCGGGATGGGTATTAGGGCGCGCAAAGCGCGCGTCTCAAACAATAGGCACGGCCGCGTGGCATGCCTGCAAAATCCGAGAAAACGCGCGCTGGTGGCATGTTGAGAGCCCTGGCAAAGATGGGATACGTGAGAAGGGACGCTGAAACTCACTGAGCTTGTAGTCCAGCGGGATGGGTATTACGGCGCACAAAGCGCGCGTCTCAAACAATAGGCAGGGCCGCGTGGCATGCCTGCAAAATCCGAGAAAACGCGCGCTGGTGGCATGTTGAGAGCCCTGGCAAAGATGGGATACGTGGGCAGGGAGGCTGAAACTCACTGAGCTTGTAGTCCAGCGGGATGGGTATTACGGCGCGCAAAGCGCGCGTCTCAAACAATAGGCACGGCCGCGTGGCATGCCTGCAAAATCCGAGAAAACGCGCGCTGGTGGCATGTTGAGAGCCCTGGCAAAGTAGGGATACGTGAGCAGGGAGGCTGAAACTCACTGAGCTTGTAGTCCAGCGGGATGGGTATTACGGCGCACAAAGCGCGCGTCTCAAAGAATAGGCACGGCCGCGTGGCATGCCTGCAAAATCCGAGAAAACGCGCGCTGGTGGCATGTTGAGAGCCCTGGCAAAGATGGGATACGTGGGCAGGGAGGCTGAAACTCACTGAGCTTGTAGTCCAGCGGGATGGGTATTACAGCGCGCAAAGCGCGCGTCTCAAAAAATAGGCACGGCCGCGTGGCATGCCTGCAAAATCCGAGAAAACGCGCGCTTGTGGCATGTTGAGAGCCCTGGCAAAGATGGGATACGTGAGCAGGGAAGCTGAAACTCACTGAGCTTGTAGTCCAGCGGGATGGGTATTACGGCGCACAAAGCGCGCGTCTCAAACAATAGGCACGGCCGCGTGGCATGCCTGCAAAATCCGAGAAAACGCGCGCTGGTGGCATGTTGAGAGCCCTGGCAAAGATGGGATACGTGGGCAGGGAGGCTGAAACTCACTGAGCTTGTAGTCCAGCGGGATGGGTATTACGGCGCGCAAAGCGCGCGTCTCAAAAAATAGGCACGGCCGCGTGGCATGCCTGCAAAATCCGAGAAAACGCGCGCTGGTGGCATGTTGAGAGCCCTGGCAAAGATGGGATACGTGGGCAGGGAGGCTGAAACTCACTGAGCTTGTAGTCCAGCCAGATGGGTATTACGGCGCGCAAAGCGCGCGTCTCAAACAATAGGCACGGCCGCGTGGCATGCCTGCAAAATCCGAGAAAACGCGCGCTGGTGGCATGTTGAGAGCCCTGGCAAAGATGGGATACGTGGGCAGGGAGGCTGAAACTCACTGAGCTTGTAGTCCAGCCAGATGGGTATTACGGCGCGCAAAGCGCGCGTCTCAAACAATAGGCACGGCCGCGTGGCATGCCTGCAAAATCCGAGAAAACGCGCGCTGGTGGCATGTTGAGAGCCCTGGCAAAGATGGGATACGTGAGCAGGGAAGCTGAAACTCACTGAGCTTGTAGTCCAGCGGGATGGGTATTACGGCGCGCAAAGCGCGCGTCTCAAACAATAGGCACGGCCGCGTGGCATGCCTGCAAAATCCGAGAAAACGCGCGCTGGTGGCATGTTGAGAGCCCTGGCAAAGATGGGATACGTGGGCAGGGAGGCTGAAACTCACTGAGCTTGTAGTCCAGCGGAATGAGTATTACGGCGCGCAAAGCGCGCGTCTCAAACAATAGGCACGGCCGCGTGGCATGCCTGCAAAATCCGAGAAAACGCGCGCTGGTGGCATGTTGAGAGCCCTGGCAAAGATGGGATACGTGAGCAGGGAAGCTGAAACTCACTGAGCTTGTAGTCCAGCGGGATGGGTATTACGGCGCACAAAGCGCGCGTCTCAAACAATAGGCACGGCCGCGTGGCATGCCTGCAAAATCCGAGAAAACGCGCGCTGGTGGCATGTTGAGAGCCCTGGCAAAGATGGGATACGTGGGCAGGGAGGCTGAAACTCACTGAGCTTGTAGTCCAGCGGGATGGGTATTAGGGCGCGCAAAGCGCGCGTCTCAAACAATAGGCACGGCCGCGTGGCATGCCTGCAAAATCCGAGAAAACGCGCGCTGGTGGCATGTTGAGAGCCCTGGCAAAGATGGGATACGTGAGAAGGGAAGCTGAAACTCACTGAGCTTGTAGTCCAGCGGGATGGGTATTACGGCGCACAAAGCGCGCGTCTCAAACAATAGGCAGGGCCGCGTGGCATGCCTGCAAAATCCGAGAAAACGCGCGCTGGTGGCATGTTGAGAGCCCTGGCAAAGATGGGATACGTGGGCAGGGAGGCTGAAACTCACTGAGCTTGTAGTCCAGCGGGATGGGTTTTACCGCGCGCAAAGCGCGCGTCTCAAAAAATAGGCACGGCCGCGTGGCATGCCTGCAAAATCCGAGAAAACGCGCGCTTGTGGCATGTTGAGAGCCCTGGCAAAGATGGGATACGTGAGCAGGGACGCTGAAACTCACTGAGCTTGTAGTCCAGCGGGATGGGTATTACGGCGCACAAAGCGCGCGTCTCAAACAATAGGCACGGCCGCGTGGCATGCCTGCAAAATCCGAGAAAACGCGCGCTGGTGGCATGTTGAGAGCCCTGGCAAAGATGGGATACGTGAGCAGGGAAGCTGAAACTCACTGAGCTTGTAGTCCAGCGGGATGGGTATTACGGCGCACAAAGCGCGCGTCTCAAACAATAGGCACGGCCGCGTGGCATGCCTGCAAAATCCGAGAAAACGCGCGCTGGTGGCATGTTGAGAGCCCTGGCAAAGATGGGATACGTGGGCAGGGAGGCTGAGACTCACTGAGCTTGTAATCCAGTGGGATGGGTATTACGGCGCGCAAAGCGCGCGTCTCAAACAATAGGCACGGCCGCGTGGCATGCCTGCAAAATCCGAGAAAACGCGCGCTGGTGGCATGTTGAGAGCCCTGGCAAAGATGGGATACGTGGGCAGGGAGGCTGAAACTCACTGAGCTTGTAGTCCAGCGGGATGGGTATTACGGCGCGCAAAGCGCGCGTCTCAAACAATAGGCACGGCCGCGTGGCATGCCTGCAAAATCGGAGAAAACGCGCGCTGGTGGCATGTTGAGAGCCCTGGCAAAGATGGGATACGTGAGCAGGGAAGCTGAAACTCACTGAGCTTGTAGTCCAGCGGGATGGGTATTACGGCGCACAAAGCGCGCGTCTCAAACAATAGGCACGGCCGCGTGGCATGCCTGCAAAGTCCGAGAAAACGCGCGCTGGTGGCATGTTGAGAGCCCTGGCAAAGATGGGATACGTGGGCAGGGAGGCTGAAACTCACTGAGCCTGTAGTCCAATGGGATGGGTATTACGGCGCGCAAAGCGCGCGTCTCAAACAATAGGCACGGCCGCGTGGCATGCCTGCAAAATCCGAGAAAATGCGCGCTGGTGGCATGTTGAGAGCCCTGGCAAAGATGGGATACGTGAGCAGGGAAGCTGAAACTCACTGAGCTTGTAGTCCAGCGGGATGGGTATTACGGCGCACAAAGCGCGCGTCTCAAACAATAGGCACGGCCGCGTGGCATGCCTGCAAAATCCGAGAAAACGCGCGCTGGTGGCATGTTGAGAGCCCTGGCAAAGATGGGATACGTGGGCAGGGAGGCTGAAACTCACTGAGCTTGTAGTCCAGGGGGATGGGTATTACGGCGCGCAAAGCGCGCGTCTCAAACAATAGGCACGGCCGCGTGGCATGCCTGCAAAATCCGAGAAAACGCGCGCTGGTGGCATGTTGAGAGCCCTGGCAAAGATGGGATACGTGGGCAGGGAGGCTTAAACTCACTGAGCTTGTAGTCCAGCGGGATGGGTATTACGGCGCGCAAAGCGCGCGTCTCAAACAATAGGCACGGCCGCGTGGCATGCCTGCAAAATCCGAGAAAACGCGCGCTGGTGGCATGTTGAGAGCCCTGGCAAAGATGGGATACGTGAGCAGGGAAGCTGAAACTCACTGAGCTTGTAGTCCAGCGGGATGGGTATTACGGCGCACAAAGCGCGCGTCTCAAACAATAGGCACGGCCGCGTGGCATGCCTGCAAAATCCGAGAGAACGCGCGCTGGTGGCATGTTGAGAGCCCTGGCAAAGATGGGATACGTGGGCAGGGAGGCTGAAACTCACTGAGCTTGTAGTCCAGCGGGATGGGTATTAGGGCGCGCAAAGCGCGCGTCTCAAACAATAGGCACGGCCGCGTGGCATGCCTGCAAAATCCGAGAAAACGCGCGCTGGTGGCATGTTGAGAGCCCTGGCAAAGATGGGATACGTGAGCAGGGAAGCTGAAACTCACTGAGCTTGTAGTCCAGCGGGATGGGTATTACGGCGCACAAAGCGCGCGTCTCAAACAATAGGCACGGCCGCGTGGCATGCCTGCAAAATCCGAGAAAACGCGCGCTGGTGGCATGTTGAGAGCCCTGGCAAAGATGGGATACGTGGGCAGGGAGGCTGAAACTCACTGAGCTTGTAGTCCAGCGGAATGGGTATTACGGCGCGCAAAGCGCGCGTCTCAAACAATAGGCACGGCCGCGTGGCATGCCTGCAAAATCCGAGAAAACGCGCGCTGGTGGCATGTTGAGAGCCCTGGCAAAGATGGGATACGTGAGCAGGGAAGCTGAAACTCACTGAGCTTGTAGTCCAGCGGGATGGGTATTACGGCGCACAAAGCGCGCGTCTCAAACAATAGGCACGGCCGCGTGGCATGCCTGCAAAATCCGAGAGAACGCGCGCTGGTGGCATGTTGAGAGCCCTGGCAAAGATGGGATACGTGAGCAGGGAGGCTGAAACTCACTGAGCTTGTAGTCCAGCGAGATGGGTATTACGGCGCGCAAAGCGCGCGTCTCAAACAATAGGCACGGCCGCGTGGCATGCCTGCAAAATCCGAGAAAACGCGCGCTGGTGGCATGTTGAGAGCCCTGGCAAAGATGGGATACGTGAGCAGGGAAGCTGAAACTCACTGAGCTTGTAGTCCAGCGGGATGGGTATTACGGCGCACAAAGCGCGCGTCTCAAACAATAGGCACGGCCGCGTGGCATGCCTGCAAAATCCGAGAGAACGCGCGCTGGTGGCATGTTGAGAGCCCTGGCAAAGATGGGATACGTGGGCAGGGAGAATGAAACTGACTGAGCTTGTAGTCCAGCGGGATGGGTATTACGGCGCGCAAAGCGCGCGTCTCAAACAATAGGCACGGCCGCGTGGCATGCCTGCAAAATCCGAGAAAACGCGCGCTGGTGGCATGTTGAGAGCCCTGGCAAAGATGGGATACGTGAGCAGGGAAGCTGAAACTCACTGAGCTTGTAGTCCAGCGGGATGGGTATTACGGCGCACAAAGCGCGCGTCTCAAACAATAGGCACGGCCGCGTGGCATGCCTGCAAAATCCGAGAAAACGCGCGCTCGTGGCATGTTGAGAGCCCTGGCAAAGATGGGATACGTGGGCAGGGAGGCTGAAACTCACTGAGCTTGTAGTCCAGCGGGATGGGTATTACGGCGCGCAAAGCGCGCGTCTCAAACAATAGGCACGGCCGCGTGGCATGCCTGCAAAATCCGAGAAAACGCGCGCTGGTGGCATGTTGAGAGCCCTGGCAAAGATGGGATACGTGAGCAGGGAAGCTGAAACTCACTGAGCTTGTAGTCCAGCGGGATGGGTATTACGGCGCACAAAGCGCGCGTCTCAAACAATAGGCACGGCCGCGTGGCATGCCTGCAAAATCCGAGAAAACGCGCGCTGGTGGCATGTTGAGAGCCCTGGCAAAGATGCGATACGTGGGCAGGGAGGCTGAAACTCACTGAGCTTGTAGTCCAGCGGGATGGGTATTACGGCGCGCAAAGCGCGCGTCTCAAACAATAGGCACGGCCGCGTGGCATGCCTGCAAAATCCGAGAAAACGCGCGCTGGTGGCATGTTGAGAGCCCTGGCAAAGATGGGATACGTGAGCAGGGAAGCTGAAACTCACTGAGCTTGTAGTCCAGCGGGATGGGTATTACGGCGCACAAAGCGCGCGTCTCAAACAATAGGCACGGCCGCGTGGCATGCCTGCAAAATCCGAGAAAACGCGCGCTGGTGGCATGTTGAGAGCCCTGGCAAAGATGGGATACGTGGGCAGGGAGGCTGAAACTCACTGAGCTTGTAGTCCAGCGGGATGGGTATTACGGCGCGCAAAGCGCGCGTCTCAAACAATAGGCACGGCCGCGTGGCATGCCTGCAAAATCCGAGAAAACGCGCGCTGGTGGCATGTTGAGAGCCCTGGCAAAGATGGGATACGTGAGCAGGGAAGCTGAAACTCACTGAGCTTGTAGTCCAGCGGGATGGGTATTACGGCGCACAAAGCGCGCGTCTCAAACAATAGGCACGGCCGCGTGGCATGCCTGCAAAATCCGAGAAAACGCGCGCTGGTGGCATGGGATACGTGGGCAGGGAGGCTGAAACTCACTGAGCTTGTAGTCCAGCGGGATGGGTATTACGGCGCGCAAAGCGCGCGTCTCAAACAATAGGCACGGCCGCGTGGGATGCCTGCAAAATCCGAGAAAACGCGCGCTGGTGGCATGTTGAGAGCCCTGGCAAAGATGGGATACGTGAGCAGGGAAGCTGAAACTCACTGAGCTTGTAGTCCAGCGGGATGGGTATTACGGCGCACAAAGCGCGCGTCTCAAACAATAGGCACGGCCGCGTGGCATGCCTGCAAAATCCGAGAGAACGCGCGCTGGTGGCATGTTGAGAGCCCTGGCAAAGATGGGATACGTGGGCAGGGAGGCTGAAACTCACTGAGCTTGTAGTCCAGCGGGATGGGTATTACGGCGCGCAAAGCGCGCGTCTCAAACAATAGGCACGGCCGCGTGGCATGCCTGCAAAATCCGAGAAAACGCGCGCTGGTGGCATGTTGAGAGCCCTGGCAAAGATGGGATACGTGAGCAGGGAAGCTGAAACTCACTGAGCTTGTAGTCCAGCGATATGGGTATTACGGCGCACAAAGCGCGCGTCTCAAACAATAGGCACGGCCGCGTTGCATGCCTGCAAAATCCGAGAAAACGCGCGCTGGTGGCATGTTGAGAGCCCTGGCAAAGATGGGATACGTGGGCAGGGAGGCTGAAACTCCCTGAGCTTGTAGTCCAGCGGAATGGGTATTACGGCGCGCAAAGCGCGCGTCTCAAACAATAGGCACGGCCGCGTGGCATGCCTGCAATATCCGAGAAAACGCGCGCTGGTGGCATGTTAAGAGCCCTGGCAAAGATGGGATACGTGAGCCGGGAAGCTGAAACTCACTGAGCTTGTAGTCCAGCAGGATGCGTACCACGGCGCGCAAAGCGCGCGTCTCAAACAATGGGCACGGCCGCGTGGCATGCCTGCAAAATCCGAGAAAACGCGCGCTGGTGGCATATTGAGAGCCCTGGCAAAGATGGGATACGTGAGCAGGGAAGCTGAAACTCACTGAGCTTTTAGTCCAGCGAGATGGGTACCACGGCGCGCAAAGCGCGCGTCTCAAACAATGGGCACGGCTGCGTGGCATGCCTGCAAAATCCGAGAAAACGCGCGCTGGTGGCATGTTGAGAGCCCAGGCAAAGATGGGATACGTGGGCAGGGAAGCTGAAACTCACTGAGCTTGTAGTCCAGCGGGATGGGTATTAGGGCGTGCAAAGCCCACGTCTCAAACAATGGGCACGGCTGCGTGGCATGCCTGCAAAATCCGAGAAAACGCGCGCTGGTGGCATGTTGAGAGCCCTGGCAAAGATGGGATACGTGAGCAGGGAAGCAGACACTCACTGAGCTTGTAGTCCAGCGGGATGGGTACCACGGCGCACAAAGCGCGCGTCTCAAACAATAGGCACGGCCGCGTGGCATGCCTGCAAAATCCGAGAAAACGCGTCCTGGTGGCATGTTGAGAGCCCTGGCAAAGATGGGATACGTGGGCAGGGAGGCTGAAACTAACTGAGCTTGTAGTCCAGCGGGATGGGTATTACGGCGCGCAAAGCGCGCGTCGCAAACAATGGGTACGGCCACGTGGCATGCCTGCAAAATCCGAGAAAACGCGCGCTGGTGGCATGTTGAGACCCCTGGCAAAGATGGGATACGTGGGCAGGGAAGCTGAAACTCACTGAGCATGTAGTCCAGCGGGATGGGTATTACGGCGCTCAAAGCGCGCGTCTCAAACAATGGGCACGGCCGCGTGGCATGCCTGCAAAATCCGAGAAAACGCGCGCTGGTGGCATGTTGAGAGCCCTGGCAAAGATGGGATACGTGAGCAGGGCAGCTGAAACTCACTGAGCTTGTAGTCCAGCGTCATGGGTATTACGGAGCGCACAGCGCGCGTCTGAAACAATGGGCACGGCCGCGTCGCATGCCTGCAAAATCCGAGAAAACGCGCGCTGGTGGCATGTTGAGAGCCCGGGCAAAGATGGTATACGTGAACAGGGAAGCTGAAACTCACTGAGCTTGTAGTCCAGCGGGATGGGTACCACGGCAAGCAAAGCGCGCGTCTCAAAAATTGGGCACGGCCGCGTGGCATGCCTGCAAAATCCGAGAAAACGCGCGCTGGTGGCATGTTGAGAGCCCTCGCAAAGATGGGATACGTGAGCAGGGAAGCTGAAACTCACTGAGCTTGTAGTCCAGCGGCATGGTTATTACGGCGCGCAAAGCGCGCGTCTCAAACAATGGGCACGGCCGCGTGGCATGCCTGCAAAATCCGAGAAAACGCGCGCTGGTGGCATGTTGAGAGCCCTGGCAAAGATGGGATACGTGAGCAGGGAAGCTGAAACTCACTGAGCTTGTAGTCCAGTTGGATGGGTATTACGACGCGCAAAGCGCGCGTCTCAAACAATGGGCACGGCCGCGTATCATGCCTGCAAAATCCGAGAAAACGCGCGCTGGTGGCATGTTGAGAGCCCTGGCAAAGATGGGATACGTGAGCAGGGAAGCTGAAACTCACTGAGCTTGTAGTCCAGCGAGATGGGTACCACGGCGCGCAAAGCGCGCGTCTCAAACAATGGGCACGGCCACGTGGCATGCCTGCAAAATCCGACAAAACGCGCGCTGGTGGCATGTTGAGAGCCCTGGCAAAGATGGGATACGTGGGCAGGGAAGCTGAAACTCATTGAGCTTGTAGTCCAGCGGGATGGGTATTACGGCGCGCAAAGCGCGCGTCTCAAACAATGGGCACGGCCGCGTGGCATGCCTGCAAAATCCGTGAAAACGCGCGCTGGTGGCATGTTGAGAGCCCTGGCAAAGATGGGATACGTGAGCAGGGAAGCTGAAACTCACTGAGCTTGTAGTCCAGCGGGATGGGTACCACGGCGCGCAAAGCGCGCGTCTCAAACAATGGGCACGGCCGCGTGGCATGCCTGCAAAATCCGAGAAAACGCGCGCTGGTGGCATGTTGAGAGCCCTGGCAAAGATGGGATACGTGAGCAGGGAAGCTGAAACTCACTGAGCTTGTAGTCCAGCCAGATGGTTATTACGGCGCGCAAAGCGCGCGTCTCAAACAATGGGCACGGCCGCGTGGCATGCCTGCAAAATCCGAGAAAACGCGCGCTGGTGGCATGTTGAGAGCCCTGGCAAAGATGGGATACGTGAGCAGGGAAGCTGAAACTCACTGAGCTTGTAGTCCAGCGAGATGGGTATTACGGCGCGCAAAGCGCGCGTCTCAAACAATGGGCACGGCCGCGTATCATGCCTGCAAAATCCGAGAAAACGCGCGCTGGTGGCATGTTGAGAGCCCTGGCAAAGATGGGATACGTGAGCAGGGAAGCTGAAACTCACTGAGCTTGTAGTCCAGCGACCTGGGTACCACGGCGCGCAAAGCGCGCGTCTCAAACAATGGGCACGGCCTTGTGGCATGCCTGCAAAATCCGAGAAAACGCGCGCTGGTGGCATGTTGAGAGCCCTGGCAAAGATGGGATACGTGAGCAGGGAAGCTGAAACTCACTGAGCTTGTAGACCAGCGGGATGGGTACCACAGCGCGCAAAGGGCGCGTCTCAAACAATGGGCACGGCCGCGTGGCATGTTTGCAAAATCCGAGAAAACGCGCGCTGGTGGCATGTTGAGAGCCCTGGCAACGATGGGATACGTGGGCAGGGAAGCTGAAACTCACTGAGCTTGTAGTCCAGTGGGATGGGTATTACGGCGCGCAAAGCGCGCGTCTCAAACAATGGGCACGGCCACGTGGCATGCCTGCAAAGTCCGAGAAAACGCGCGCTGGTGGCATGTTGAGAGCCCTGGCAAAGATGGGATACGTGAGCAGGGAAGCTGAAACTCACTGAGCTTGTAGTCCAGCGAGATGGGTACCACGGCGCGCAAAGCGCGCGTCTTAAACAATGGGCACGGCCGCGTGGCATTCCTGCAAAATCCGAGAAAACACGCGCTGGTGGCATGTTGAGAGCCCTGGCAAAGATGGGATACGTGGGCAGGGAAGCTGAAACTCATTGAGCTTGTAGTCCAGCGGGATGGGTATTACGGCGCGCAAAGCGCGCATCTCAAACAATGGGCACGGCCGCTTGGCATGCCTGCAAAATCCGAGAAAACGCGCGCTGGTGGCATGTTGAGAGCCCTGGCAAAGATGGGATACGTGAGCAGGGAAGCTGAAACTCACTGAGCTTGTAGTCCAGCGGGATGGGTACCACGGCGCGCAAAGCGCGCGTCACAAACAATGGGCACGGCCGCGTGGCATGCCTGCAAAATCCGAGAAAACGCGCGCTGGTGGCATGTTGAGAGCCCTGGCAAAGATGGGATACGTGGGCAGGAAACCTGAAACTCACTGAGCTTGTAGTCCAGCGGGATGGGTATTACGGCGCGCAAAGCGCGCGTCTCAAACAATGGGCACGGCCGCGTGGCATGCCTGCAAAATCCGAGAAAACGCGCGCTGGTGGCATGTTAAGAGCCCTGGCAAAGATGGGATACGTGAGCAGGGAAGCTGAAACTCACTACAAGCTCAGTGAGTTTCAGCTTCCCTGCTTACGTATCCCATCTTTGCCAGGGCTCTCAACATGCCACCAGCGCGCGTTTTCTCGGACTTTGCAGGCATGCCACGCGGCCGTGCCCATTGTTTGAGACGCGCGCTTTCCGCGCCGTAATACCCATCCCGCTGGACTACAAGCTCAGTGAGTTTCAGCTTCCCTGCTCACGTATCCCATCTTTGCCAGGGCTCTCAACATGCCACCAGCGCGCGTTTTCTCGGATTTTGCATGCATGCCACGCGGCCGTGCCCATTGTTTGAGACGCGCGCTTTGCGCGCCGTAATACCCATCCCGCTGGACTACAAGCTCAGTGAGTTTCAGCTTCCCTGCCCACGTATCCCATCTTTGCCAGGGCTCTCAACATGCCACCAGCGCGTGTTTTCTCGGATTTTGCAGAAATGCCACGCGGCCGTGCCCATTGTTTGAGACGCGCGCTTTGCGCGCCGTGGTACCCATCCCGCTGGACTACAAGCCCGTGATTTCCCGGAGTTGCGCGTCTATTGGCGAGGTTCCCCTGGCTCTAGTGCACCTGGGATTTCATTTTGGTGGCGTTGTCATGCATTTCGTGGAAGTGGCAGGCGTGAGTTCAAGGCTCACCCCCTTCTTTTGGAGAGCCTCCCGCTCTCACACGTGCCACTCCGACGCCCGTCATTTGCAGGAGGTGCGCGCCTACTCCCCGACTCCCCACATCACCAAGCGGCTAAAATGGATTCCCGCGTGCACTCGATAGTCCCAGGGGAGTTGGGGGGTACGCGCGCACCTCCTGCAAGTCACGGGAGCCGTGGTGGCACGCCTGCGAGTGAGAGGCTGTGCACTATGAGGCACATGTGCTAAAGAAGGCGGTGAGCCTTGTACTCACGCCTGCCACTTGCGCGAAACGCATGACAACGCCACCAAAATGAAATCACATGTGCACTAGACCCAGGGGAACCTCGGCAATAGACGCGCAACTCCGGGAAATCACGGGCGATGGAGTGGCATGCGTGAGAAAGAGAGGCTGTGAAAGAGGAAGGGGTGAGCCTTGAAGTCACGCCTGCCACTTCCACGAAACACATCAACACGCGGCTAAAATGGATTCCCGCGTGCACTATATAGTCCCAGGGGAGTTGGGGGGTAGGCGCGCACCTCCCGCAAGTCACGGGAGCCGTGGTGGCACGCCTGCAAGTGAGAGGCTGTGCACTATGAGGCACATGTGCTAAAGAAGGCGGTGAGCCTTGTACTCACGCCTGCCACTTCCACGAAATGCATGACAACGCCACCAAAATGAAATCCCAGGTCCACTAGACCCAGGGGATTCTCGCCAATAGACGCGCCACTCCGGGAAATCACGGGCGACGGAGTGGCATGCGTGAGAGTCAGAGGCTGTGCAAGAGGAAGGGGTGAGTCTTGTACTCACGCCTGCTACTTCCACGAAACACATCACCACGCGGCCAAAACGGATTCCCGGGTGCACTAGATAGTCCCAGGGGAGTTGGAGAGTAGGCGCGCACGTGACTTTTAGCCATGTGGTGATGTGTTTCGTGGAAGTGGCAGGCGTGAGTTCAAGGCTCACCCCCTTCTTTTGGAGAGCCTCCCGCTCTCACACGTGCCACTCCGACGCCCGTGATTTGCAGGAGGTGCGCGCCTACTCCCCGACTCCCCTGGGACTATCTAGTGCACCCGAGAATGCATTTTGGCCGCGTTGTGATGTGTTTGGTGGAAGTGGCAGGCGTGAGTACAGGACTCACCGCCTTCTTTAGCGCATGTGCCTCACAGTGCACAGCCTCTCACTCGCAGGCGTGCCACTACGGCTGCCGTGATTTGGCAGGAGGTGCCCGACTACTCTCCAACTCCCCGGGGACTATCTACTGCACCCGGGAATCCGTTTTGTCCGCGTTGTCATGCGTTTCGTGGAAGTGGCATGCGTTGTCATACAAGGCTCACCGCCTTCCTTAGCACATGTGCCTCATAGTGCACAGCCTCTCACTCGCAGGCGTGCCACACTGGCGCCCGTGATTTGGCAGGAGGTGCGCGCCTACTCCCCGACTCCCCTGGGACTATCTACTGCACCCGACAATCCATTTTGGCCGCGCTGTGATGTGTTTGGTGGAAGTAGCAGGAGTAAGTACAAGACTCACCGCCTGCTTTAGCACATGTGCCTCACAGTCCACAGCCTCTCACTCGCAGGCGTGCCACTACGGCTGCCGTGATTTGGCAGGAGGTGCGCGCCTACTCCCCAACTCCCCTGGGACTATCTTGTGCACCCGGGAATCCGTTTTGGCGCCGCGTGGTGATGTGTTTCGTGGAAGTAGCAGGCGTGAGTACAAGGCTCGCCCTTTCCTCTTGCACACCGTCTCACTCTCACGTATGCCACTCCGTCGCCCGTGAGTTCCCGGAGTTGCGCCTCTATTGGTGAGGTTCCCCTGCGTCTAGTGCACCTGGGATTTCATTTTGGTGGCGTTCTCATGCGTTTCGTGGAAGTGGCAGGCGTGAGTACAGGACTCACCGCCTTCTTTAGCACATGTGCCTCACAGTGCACAGCCTCTCACTCGCAGGCGTGCCACTACGGCTGCCGTAATTTGGCAAGAGGTGCCCGACTACTCTCCAACTCCCCTGGGACTATCTACTGCACCCGGGAATCCGTTTTGTCCGCGTTGTCATGCGTTTCGTGGAAGTGGCATGCGTTGTCATACAAGGCTCACCGCCTTCTTTAGCACATGTGCCTCATAGTGCACAGCCTCTCACTCGCAGGCGTGCCACCACGGCTCCCGTGACTTGCAGGAGGTGCGCGCCTAGCCCCCAACTCCCCTGGGACTATCTAGTGCACGCGGGAATCCATTTTAGCCGCGTGGTGATGTGTTTGGTTGAAGTAGCAGGAGTAAGTACAAGAGTCACCGCCTTCTTTAGCACATGTGCCTCACAGTGCACAGCCTCTCACTGGCAGGCGTGCCACTACGGCTCCCGTGATTTGGCAGGAGGTGCGCGCCTACTCTCCAACTCCCCTGGGACTATCTAGTGCACCCGGGAATCCGTTTTGGCCGCGTGGTGATGTGTTTCGTGGAAGTGGCAGGCGTGACTTCAAGGCTCACCCCTTCCTCTTTCACAGCCTCTCTTTCTCACGCATGCCACTCCATCGCCCGTGATTTCCCGGAGTTGCGCGTCTATTGGCGAGGTTCCCCTGGCTCTAGTGCACCTGGGATTTCATTTTGGTGGCGTTGTCATGCATTTCGTGGAAGTGGCAGGCGTGAGTACAAGGCTCACCGCCTTCTTTAGCACATGTCCCTCATAGTGCACAGCCTCTCACTTGCAGGCGTGCCACCACGGCTCCCGTGACTTGCGGGAGGTGCGCGCGTACCCCCCAACTCCCCTGCGACTATCTAGTGCACGCGGGAATCCATTTTAGCCGCGTGGTGATGTGTTTCGTGGAAGTGGCAGGCTCTAGTTCGACGCTCACCCCCTTCTTTTGGAGAGCCTCCCCCTCTCACACGTGCCACTCCGACGCCCGTGATTTGCAGGAGATGCGCGCCTACTCCCCGACTCCCCTGGGACTATCTAGTGCACCCGAGAATGCATTTTGGCCGCGTTGTGATGTGTTTGGTGGAAGTAGCAGGCGTGAGTACAAGGCTCACCCCTTCCTCTTACACAGCCTCTCACTCTCACGCATGCCACTCCGTCACCCGTGATTTCCCGGAGTTGCGCGTCTATTGGCGAGGTTCCCCTGGCTCTAGTGCACCTGGGATTTCATTTTGGTGGCGTTGTCATGCATTTCGTGGAAGTGGCAGGCGTGAGTACAAGGCTCACCGCCTTCTTTAGCACATGTGCCTCATAGTGCACAGCCTCTCACTTGCAGGCGTGCCACCACGGCTCTCGTGACTAGCGGGAGGTGCGCGCCTACCCCGCAACTCCCCTGGGACTATCTAGTGCACGCGGGAATCCATTTTAGTCGCGTGGTGATGTGTTTCGTGGAAGTGGCAGGCGTGAGTTCAAGGCTCACCCCCTTCTTTTGGAGAGCCTCCCGCTCTCACACCTGCCACTCCGACGCCCGTGATTTGCAGGAGGTGCGCGCCTACTCCCCGACTCCCCTGGGACTATCTAGTGCACCCGAGAATGCATTTTGGCCGCGTTGTGATGTGTTTGGTGGAAGTAGCAGGCGTGAGTACAAGGCTCACCCCTTCCTCTTGCACAGCCCCTCACTCTCACGCATGCCACTCCGTCGCCCGTGATTTCCCGGAGTTGCGCGTCTATTGGCGAGGTTCCCCTGGGTCTAGTGCACCTGGGATTTCATTTTGGTGGCGTTGTCATGCATTTCGTGGAAGTGGCAGGCGTGAGTACAAGGCTCACCGCCTTCTTTAGCACATGTGCCTCATAGTGCACCGCCTCTCACTCGCAGTCGTGCCACCACGGCTCCCGTGACTTGCAGGAGGTGCGCGCCTACCCCACAACTCCCCTGGGACTATCTAGTTCACGCGAGAATCCACTTGAGCCGCGTGGTGATGTGTTTCGTGGAAGTGGCAGGCGTGAGTTCAAGGCTCACCCCCTTCTTTTGGAGAGCCTCCCACTCTCACACGAGCCATTCCGACGCCCGTGATTTGCAGGAGGTGCGCGCCTACTCCCCGACTCCCCTGGGACTATCTAGTGCACACGAGAATCCATTTTGGCCGCGTTGTGATGTCTTTGGTGGAAGTAGCAGGAGTAAGTACAAGACTCACCGCCTTCTTTAGCACATGTGCCTCACAGTGCACAGCCTCTCACTCGCAGGCGTGCCACTACGGCTCCCGTGATTTGGCAGGAGGTGCGCGCCTACTCTCCAACTCCCCTGGGACTATCTAGTGCACCCGGGAATCCGTTTTGGCCGCGTAGTGATGTGTTTCGTGGAAGTGGCAGGCGTGAGTACAAGGCTCACCCCTTCCTCTTGCACAGCCTCTCACTCTCACGTATGCCACTCCGTCGCCCGTGATATCCCGGAGTTGCGCGTCTATTGTCGAGGTTTCCCTGGGTCTAGTGCACCTGGGATTTTATTTTGGTGGCGTTGTCATGCATTTCGTGGAAGTGGCAGGCGTGAGTACAAGGCTCACCGCCTTCTTTAGCACATGTGCCCTATAGTGCACAGCCTCTCACTCGCAGGCGTGCCACCACGGCTCCCGTGACTTGCAGATGGTGCGCGCCTACCCCACAACTCCCCTGGGACTATCTAGTTCACGCGGGAATCCATTTTAGCCGCGTGGTGATGTGTTTCGTGGAAGTGGCAGGCGTGAGTTCAAGGCTCACCCCTTCCTCTTTCACAGCCTCTCTTTCTCACGCATGCCACTCCATCGCCCGTGATTTCCCGGAGTTGCGCGTCTGTTGCCGAGGTTCCCCTGGGTCTAGTGCACCTGGGATTTCATTTTGGTGGCGTTGTCATGCGTTTCGTGCAAGTGGCAGGCGTGAGTACAAGGCTCACCGCCTTCTTTTGCACATGTGCCTCATAGTGCACAGCCTCTCACTCGCAGGCGTGCCACCACGGCTCCCGTGACTTGCAGGAGGTGCGCACCTACCCCCCAACTCCCCTGGGACTATCGAGTGCACGCGGGAATCAATTTTAGCCGCGTGGGGATGTATTTCGTGGAAGTGGCAGGCGTGAGTTCAAGGCTCACCCCGTTCTTTTGGAGAGCCTCCCACTCTCACACGAGCCACTCCGACGCCCGTGACTTGCAGGAGGTGCGCGCCTACTCCCCGACTCCCCTGGGACTATCTAGTGCACCCGAGAATCCATTTTGGCCGCGTTGTGATGTCTTTGGTGGAAGTAGCAGGAGTAAGTACAAGACTCACCGCCTTCTTTAGCACATGTGCCTCACAGTGCACAGCCTCTCACTCACAGGCGTGCCACTACGGCTCCCGTGATTTGGCAGGTGGTGCGCGCCTACTCTCCAACTCCACGCCACCAAAATGAAATCCCAGGTGCACTAGACCCAGGGGAACCTCGCCAATAGACGCGCAACTCCGGGAAATCACGGGCGACGGAGTGGCATGCGTGAGAGTGAGAGGCTGTGAAAGAGGAAGGGGTGAGCCTTGAACTCACGCCTGCCACTTCCACGAAACACATCACCACGCGGCTAAACTGGATTCCCGCGTAAACTAGATAGTACCAGGGGAGTTGTGGGGTAGGCGCGCACCTCCTGCAAGTCACGGGAGCCGTGGTGGCACGCCTGCAAGTGAGAGGCTGTGCACTATGAGGCACATGTGCTAAAGAAGGCGGTAAGCCTTGTACTCACGCCTGCCACTTCCACGAAATGCATGACAACGCCACCAAAATGAATTCCCAGGTGCACTAGACCCAGGGGAACCTCGCCAATAGACGCGCAACTCCGGGAAAAAACGGGCGACGGAGTGGCATGCGTGAGAGTGAGAGGCTGTGCAAGAGGAAGGGGTGAGCCTTGTAATCACGCCTGCTACTTCCACCAAACACATCACAACGCGGCCAAAATGCATTCTCGGGTGCACTAGATAGTCCCAGGGGAGTCGGGGAGTAGGCGCGCACCTCCTGCAAATCACGGGCGTCGGAGTGGCACGTGTGAGAGCGGGAGGCTCTCCAAAAGAAGGGGGTGAGCCTTGAACTCACGCCTTCCACTTCCACGAAACACATCACCACGCGGCTAAAATAGATTCCCGCGTGCACTAGATAGTCCCAGGGGAGTTGTGGGGTTGGCGCGCACCTCCTGCAAATCACGGGAGCCGTGGTGGCACGCCTGCGAGTGAGAGGCTGTGCACTATGAGGCACATGTGCTAATCTTGTACTTACTCCTGCTACTTCCACCAAACACATCACAGCCCGGCCAAAATGGATTGTCGGGTGCACTAGATAGTCCCAGGGGAGTTGGAGAGTAGTCGCGCACCTCCTGCCAGATCACGGCAGCCGTAGTGGCACGCCTGCGAGTGAGAGGCTTTGCACTTTGAGGCACTTGTGCTAAAGAAGGCGGTGAGTCCTGTACTCACGCCTGCCACTTCCACGAAACGCATGACAACGCCACCAAGATGAAATCCCAGGTGCACTAGACCCAGGGGAACCTCGCCAATAGAGGCGCAACTCCGGGAACTCACGTGCGACGGAGTGGCATGCGTGAAAGTGAGACGGTGTGCAAGAGGAAAGGGCGAGCCTTGTACTCACGCCTGCTACTTCCACGAAACACATCACCGCGCGGCCAAAACGGATTCCCGGGTGCAAAAGATAGTCCCAGGGGAGTTGGGGAGTAGGCGCGCACCTTCTGCCAAATAACGCCAGCCGTAGTGGCACGCCTGCGAGTGAGAGGCTGTGGACTTTGAGGCACATGTGCTAAAGCAGGCGGTGAGTCTTGTACTTACTCCTGCTACTTCCACGAAACACATCACAGCGCGGCCAAAATGGATTGTCGGGTGCAGTAGATAGTCCCAGGGGAGTCGGGGAGTAGGCGCGCACCTCCTACCAAATCACGGGCGCCGGTGTGGCACGCCTGCGAGTGAGAGGCTGTGCACTATGAGGCACATGTGCTAAAAAAGGCGGTGAGCCTTGTATGACAACGCATGCCACTTCCACGAAACGCATGACAACGCTGACAAAACGGATTCCCGGGTGCAGTAGATAGTCCCAGGGGAGTTGGAGAGTAGTCGGGCACCTCCTGCCAAGTCACGGCAGCCGTAGTGGCACGCCTGCGAGTGAGAGGCTGTGCACTGTGAGGCACATGTGCTAAAGAAGGCGGTGAGTCCTCTACTCACGCCTGCCACTTCCACGAAACGCATGACAACGCCACCAAAATGAAATCCCAGGTGCACTAGACCCAGGGGAACCTCGCTAATAGAGGCACAACTCCGGGAACTCACGGGCGACGGAGTGGCATGCGTGAGAGTGAGACGGTGTGCAAGAGGAAAAGGCGAGCCTTGTACTCACGCCTGCTACTTCCACGAAACACATCACCGCGCAGCCAAAACGGATTCCCGGGTGCACAAGATAGTCCCAGGGGAGTTGGGGAGTAGGCGCGCACCTCCTGCCAAATCACGGCAGCCGTAGTGGCACGCCTGCGAGTGAGAGGCTGTGGACTTTGAGGCACATGTGCTAAGGCAGGCGGTGAGTCTTGTACTTACTCCTGCTACTTCCACCAAACATATCACAGCGCGGCCAAAATGGATTGTCGGGTGCACTAGATAGTCTAAGGGGAGTCGGGGAGTAGGCGCGCACCTCCTGCCAAATCAAGGGCGCCGGTGTGGCACGCCTGCGAGTGAGAGGCTGTGCACTATGAGGCACATGTGCTAAAAAAGGCGGTGAGTCTTGTACTCACGCCCGCTACTTGCATGAAACAAATGACCACGCGGCCAAAATGGATTCCCGGGTGCAGTAGATAGTCTCAGGGGAATTGGGGAGTAGGCGCGCTCCTCCTGCAAGTCACTGTCGTCGGCGTGACACGCCTGCGAGTGAGAGACTGTGCACTAAGAGGCACATGTGCTAAAGAAGGCAGTGACCCTTGTATGACAACGCATGCCACTTCCACGAAACGCATGACAACGCGGACAAAACGGATTCCCGGGTGCAGTAGATAGTCCCAGGGGAGTTGGAGAGTAGTCGGGCACCTCCTGCCAAATCACGGCAGCCGTAGTGGCACGCCTGCGAGTGAGAGGCTGTGCACTGTGAGGCACTTGTGCTAAAGAAGGCGGTTAGTCCTGTACTCACGCCTGCCACTTCCACGAAACGCATGACAACGCCACCAACATGAGATCCCAGGTGCACTAGACCCAGGGGAACCTCGCCAATAGAGGCGCAACTCCGGGAACTCACGGGCGACGGAGTGGCATGCGTGAGAGTCAGACGGTGTGCAAGAGGAAAGGGCGAGCCTTGTACTCACGCCTGCTACTTCCACGAAACACATCACCGCGCGGCCAAAACAGATTCCCGGGTGCACAAGAGAGTCCCAGGGGAGTTGGGGAGTAGGCGCGCACCTCCTGCCAAATCACGGCAGCCGTAGTGGCACGCCTGCGAGTGAGAGGCTGTGGACTTTGAGGCACATGTGCTAAAGCAGGCGGTGAGTCTCGTACTTACTCCTGCTACTTCCACCAAACACATCACAGCGCGGCCAAAATGGATTGTCGGGTGCACTAGATAGTCTAAGGGGAGTCGGGGAGTAGGCGCGCACCTCCTGCCAAATCACGGGCGCCAGTTTGGCACGCCTGCGAGTGAGAGGCTGTGCACTATGAGGCACATGTGCTAAAAAAGGCGGTGAGTCTTGTACTCACGCCCGCTACTTGCATGAAACAAATGACCACGCGGCCAAAATGGATTCCCGGGTGCAGTAGATAGTCTCAGGGGAATTGGGGAGTAGGCGCGCTCCTCCTGCAAGTCACTGGCGTCGGCGTGACACGCCTGCGAGTGAGAGACTGTGCACTAAGAGGCACATGTGCTAAAGAAGGCGGTGAGCCTTGTATGACAACGCATGCCACTTCCACGAAACGCATGACAACGCGGACAAAACGGATTCCCGGGTGCAGTAGATAGTCCCAGGGGAGTTGAAGAGTAGTCGGGCACTTCCTGCCAAATCACGGCAGCCGTAGTGGCACGCCTGCGAGTGAGAGGCTGTGCAATGTGAGGCACTTGTGCTAAAGAAGGCGGTGAGTCCTGTACTCACGCCTGCCACTTCCACGAAACGCATGACAACGCCACCAACATGAGATCCCAGGTGCACTAGACCCAGGGCAACCTCGCCAATAGAGGCGCAACTCCGGGAACTCACGGGCGACGAAGTGGAGTGAGACGGTGTGCAAGAGGAAACGGCGAGCCTTGTACTCACGCCTGCTACTTCCACGAAACACATCACCGCGCGGCTAAAACGGATTCCCGTGTGCACAAGATAGTCCCAGGGGAGTTGGGGAGTAGGCGCGCACCTCCTGCCAAATCACGGCAGCCGTAGTGGCACGCCTGCGAGTGAGAGGCTGTGGACTTTGAGGCGCATGTGCTAAAGCAGGCGGTGAGTCTTGTACTTACTCCTGCTACTTCCACCAAACACATCACAGCGCGGCCAAAATGGATTGTCGGGTGCAGTAGATAGTCCCAGGGGAGTCGGGGAGTAGGCGCGCACCTCCTGCCAAATCACGGGTGCCGGTGTGGCACGCCTGCGAGTGAGAGGCTGTGCACTATGAGGCACATGTGCTAAAGAAGGCGGTGAGCCTTGTATGACAACGCATGCCACTTCCACGAAACGCATGACAACGCGGACAAAACGGATTCCCGGGTGCAGTAGATAGTCCCAGGGGAGTTGGAGAGTAGTCGGGCACCTCCTGCCAAATCCCGGCAGCCGTAGTGGCACGCCTGCGAGTGAGAGGCTGTGCACTGTGAGGCACATGTGCTAAAGAAGGCGGTGAGTCCTGTACTCACGCCTGCCACTTCCACGAAACGCATGACAACGCCACCAAAATGAAATCCCAGGTGCACTAGACCCAGGGGAACCTCGCCAATAGATGCGCAACTCCGGGAACTCACGGGCGACGGAGTGGCATGCGTGAGAGTGAGACGGTGTGCAAAAGGAAAGGGCGAGCCTTGTACTCACGCCTGCTACTTCCACGAAACACATCACCGCGCGGCCAAAACGGATTTCCGGGTGCACAAGATAGTCCCAGGGGAGTTGGGGAGTAGGCGCGCACCTCCTGCCAAATCACGGCAGCCGTAGTGGCACGCCTGCGAGTGAGAGACTGTGGACTTTGAGGCACATGTGCTAAGGCATGCGGTGAGTCTTGTACTTACTCCTGCTACTTCCACGAAACACATCACAGCGCGGCCAAAATGGATTGTCGGGTGCAGTAGATAGTCCCAGGGGAGTCGAAGAGTAGGCGCGCACCTCCTGCCAAATCACGGGCGCCGGTGTGGCACGCCTGCGAGTGAGAGGCTGTGCACTATGAGGCACATGTGCTAAAGAAGGCGGTGAGTCTTGTACTCACGCCCGCTACTTGCATGAAACAAATGACCACGCGGCCAAAATGGATTCCTGGATGCAGTAGATAGTCTCAGGGGAATTGGGGAGTAGGCGCGCTCCTCCTGCAAGTCACTGGCGTCGGCGTGACACGCCTGCGAGTGAGAGACTGTGCACTAAGAGGCACATGTGCTAAAGAATTCGGTGAGCCTTGTATGACAACGCATGCCACTTCCACGAAACGCATGACAACGCGGACAAAACGGATTCCCGGGTGCAGTAGATAGTCCCAGGGGAGTTGGAGAGTAGTCGGGCACCTCCTGCCAAATCACGGCAGCCGTAGTGGCACGCCTGCGAGTGAGAGGCTGTGCACTGTGAGGCACTTGTGCTAAAGAAGGCGGTGAGTCCTGTACTCACGCCTGCCACTTCCACGAAACGCATGACAACGCCACCAACATGAGATCCCAGGTGCACTACACCCAGGGGAACCTCGCCAATAGAGGCGCAACTCCGGGAACACACGGGCGACGGAGTGGCATGCGTAAGAAAGAGACGGTGTGCAAGAGGAAAGGGCGAGCCTTGTACTCACGCCTGCTACTTCCACGAAACACATCACCGCGCGGCCAAAACGGATTCTCGGGTGCACAAGATAGTCCCAGGGGAGTTGGGGAGTAGGCGCGCACCTCCTGCCAAATCACGGCAGCCGTAGTGGCACGCCTGCGAGTGAGAGGCTCTGGACTTTGAGGCACATGTGCTAAGGCAGGCGGTGAGTCTTGTACTTACTCCTGCTACTTCCACCAAACACATCACAGCGCGGCCAAAATGGATTGTCGGGTGCAGTAGATAGTCCCAGGGGAGTCGGGGCGTAGGCGCGCACCTCCTGCCAAATCACGGGCGCCGGTGTGGCACGCCTGCGAGTGAGAGGCTGTGCACTATGAGGCACATGTGCTAAAGAAGGCGATGAGCCTTGTATGACAACGCATGCCACTTCCACGAAACGCATGACAACGCGGACAAAACGGATTCCCGGGTGCAGTAGATAGTCCCAGGGGAGTTGGAGAGTAGTCGGGCACCTCCTGCCAAATCACGGCAGCCGTAGTTGTACGCCTGCGAGTGAGAGGCTGTGCACTTTGAGGCACATGTGCTAAAGAAGGCGGTGAGTCCTGTACTCACGCCTGCCACTTCCACGAAACGCATGACAACGCCACCAAAATGAAATCCCAGGTGCACTAGACCCAGGGGAACCTCGCCAATAGAGGCGCAACGCCGGGAACTCACGGGCGACGGAGTGGCATGCGTGAGAGTGAGACGGTGTGCAAGAGGAAAGGGCGAGCCTTGTACTCACGCCTGCTACTTCCACGAAACACATCACCGCGCGGCCAAAACGGATTCCCGGGTGCACAAGATAGTCCCAGGGGAGTTGGGGAGTAGGCGCGCACCTCCTGCTAAATCACGGTAGCCGTAGTGGCACGCCTGCGAGTGAGAGGCTGTGGACTTTGAGGCACATGTGCTAAAGCAGGCGGTGAGTCTTGTACTTACTCCTGCTACTTCCACCAAACACATCACAGCGTGGCCAAAATGGATTGTCGGGTGCACTAGATAGTCTAAGGGGAGTCGGGGAGTAGGCGCGCACCTCCTGCCAAATCACGGGCGCTGGTGTGGCACGCCTGCGAGTGAGAGGCTGTGCACTATGAGGCACATGTGCTAAAAAAGGCGGTGAGTCTTGTACTCACGCCCGCTACTTGCATGAAACAAATGACCACGCGGCCAAAATGGATTCCCGGGTGCAGTAGATAGTCTCAGGGGAATTGGGGAGTAGGCGCGCTCTTCCTGCAAGTCACTGGCGTCGGCGTGAGGCGCCTGCGAGTGAGAGACTGTGCACTAAGAGGCACATGTGCTAAATAAGGCGGTGAGCCTTGTATGACAACGCATGCCACTTCCACGAAACGCATGACAACGCGGACAAAACGGATTCCCGGGTGCAGTAGATAGTCCCAAGGGAGTTGGAGAGTAGTCGGGCACCTCCTGCCAAATCACGGCAGCCGTAGTGGCACGCCTGCGAGTGAGAGGCTGTGCACTGTGAGGCACTTGTGCTAAAGAAGGCGGTGAGTCCTGTACTCACGCCTGCCACTTCCACGAAACGCATGACAACGCCACCAACATGAGATCCCAGGTGCACTAGACCCAGGGGAACCTCGCCAATAGAGGCGCAACTCCGGGAACTCACGGGTGACGGAGTGGCATGCGTGAGAGTGAGACGGTGTGCAAGAGGAAAGGGCGAGCCTTCTACTCACGCCTGCTACTTCCACGAAACAAATCACCGCGCGGCCAAAACGGATTCCCGGGTGCACAAGATAGTCCCAGGGGAGTTGGGGAGTAGGCGCGCACCTCCTGCCAAATCACGGCAGCCGTAGTGGCACGCCTGCGAGTGAGAGGCTGTGGACTTTGAGGCACATGTGCTAAAGCAGGCGGTGAGTCTTGTACTTACTCCTGCTACTTCCACCAAACACATCACAGAGCGGCCAAAATGGATTGTCGGGTGCAGTAGATAGTCCCAGGGGAGTCGGGGAGTAGGCGCGCACCTCCTGCCAAATCACGGGCGCCGGTGTGGCACGCCTGCGAGTGAGAGGCTGTGCACTATGAGGCACATGTGCTAAAGAAGGCGGTGAGCCTTGTATGACAACGCATGCCACTTCCACGAAACGCATGACAACGCGGACAAAACGGATTCCCGGGTGCAGTAGATAGTCCCAGGGGAGTTCGAGAGTAGTCGGGCACCTCCTGCCAAATCACGGCAGCCGTAGTTGCACGCCTGCGAGTGAGAGGCTGTGCACTGTGAGGCACATGTGCTAAAGAAGGCGGTGAGTCCTGTACTCACGCCTGCCACTTCCACGAAACGCATGACAACGCCACCAAAATTAAATCCCAGGTGCACTAGACCCAGGGGAACCTCGCCAATAGAGGCGCAACTCCGGGAACTCACGGGCGACGGAGTGGCATGCGTGAGAGTGAGACGGTGTGCAAGAGGAAAGGGCGAGCCTTGTACTCACGCCTGCTACTTCCACGAAACACATCACCGCGCGGCCAAAACGGATTCCCGGGTGCACAAGATAGTCCCAGGGGAGTTGGGAAGTAGGCGCGCACCTCCTGCCAAATCACGGCAGCCGTAGTGGCACGCCTGCGAGTGAGAGGCTGTGGACTTTGAGGCACATGTGCTAAAGCAGGCGGTGAGTCTTGTACTTACTCCTGCTACTTCCACCAAACACATCACAGCGCGGCCAAAATGGATTGTCGGGTGCACTAGATAGTCTAAGGGGAGTCGGGGAGTAGGTGCGCACCTCCTGCCAAATCACGGGCGCCAGTGTGGCACGCCTGCGAGTGAGAGGCTGTGCACTATGAGGCACATGTGCTAAAAAAGGCGGTGAGTCTTGTACTCACGCCCGCTACTTGCATGAAACAAATGACCACGCGGCCAAAATGGATTCCCGGGTGCAGTAGATAGTCTCAGGGGAATTGGGGAGTAGGCGCGCTCCTCCTGCAAGTCACTGGCGTCGGCGTGACACGCCTGCGAGTGAGAGACTGTGCACTAAGGGGCACATGTGCTAAAGAAGGCGGTGAGCCTTGTATGACAACGCATGCCACTTCCACGAAACGCATGACAACGCGGACAAAACGGATTCCCGGGTGCAGTAGATAGTCCCAGGGGAGTTGGAGAGTAGTCGGGCACCTCCTGACAAATCACGGCAGCCATAGTGGCACGCCTGCGAGTGAGAGGCAGTGCACTGTGAGGCACATGTGCTAAAGAAGGCGGTGAGTCCTGTACTCACGCCTGCCACTTCCACGAAACGCATGACAACGCCACCAACATGAGATCCCAGGTGCACTAGACCCAGGGGAACCTCGCCAATAGAGGCGCAACTCCGGGAACTCACGGGCGACGGAGTGGCATGCGTGAGAGTGAGACGGTGTGCAAGAGGAAAGGGCGAGCCTTGTACTCACGCCTGCTACTTCCACGAAACACATCACCGCGCGGCCAAAAGGGATTCCCGGGTGCACAAGATAGTCCCAGGGGAGTTGGGGAGTAGGCGCGCACCTCCTGCCAAATCACGGCAGCCGTAGTGGCACGCCTGCGAGTGAGAGGCTGTGGACTTTGAGGCACATGTGCTAAAGCAGGCGGTGAGTCTTGTACTTACTCCTGCTACTTCCACCAAACACATCACAGCGCGGCCAAAATGGATTGTCGGGTGCAGTAGATAGTCCCAGGGGAGTCGGGGAGTAGGCGCGCACCTCCTGCCAAATCACGGGCGCCGGTGTGGCACGCCTGCGAGTGAGAGGCTGTGCACTATGAGGCACATGTGCTAAAGAAGGCGGTGAGCCTTGTATGACAACGCATGCCACTTCCACGAAACGCATGACAACGCGGACAAAACGGATTCCCGGGTGCAGTAGATAGTCCCAGGGGAGTTGGAGAGTAGTCGGGCACCTCCTGCCAAATCACGGCAGCCGTAGTGGCACGCCTGCGAGTGAGAGGCTGTGCACTGTGAGGCACATGTGCTAAAGAAGGCGGTGAGTCCTGTACTCACGCCTGCCACTTCCACGAAACGCATGAAAACGCCACCAACATGAGATCCCAGGTGCACTAGACCCAGGGGAACCTCGCCAATAGAGGCGCAACTCCGGGAACTCACGGGCGACGGAGTGGCATGCGTGAGAGTTAGACGGTGTGCAAGAGGAAAGGGCGAGCCTTGTACTCACGCCTGCTACTTCCACGAAACACATCACCGCGCGGCCAAAACAGATTCCCGGGTGCACAAGATAGTCCCAGGGGAATTGGGGTGTAGGCGCGCACCTCCTGCCAAATCACGGTTGCCGTAGTGGCACGCCTGCGAGTGAGAGGCTGTGGACTTTGAGGCACATGTGCTAAAGCAGGCGGTGAGTCTTGTACTTACTCCTGCTACTTCCACCAAACACATCACAGCGCGGCCAAAATGGATTGTCGGGTGCAGTAGATAGTCCCAGGGGAGTCGGGGAGTAGGCGCGCACCTCCTGCCAAATCACGGGCGCCGGTGTGGCACGCCTGCGAGTGAGAGGCTGTGCACTATGACGCACATGTGCTAAAGAAGGCGGTGAGCCTTGTATGACAACGCATGCCACTTCCACGAAACGCATGACAACGCGGACAAAACGGATTCCCGGGTGCAGTAGATAGTCCCAGGGGAGTTGGAGAGTAGTCGGGCACCTCCTGCCAAATCACGGCAGCCGTAGTGGCACGCCTGCGAGTGAGAGGCTGTGAACTGTGAGGCACATGTGCTAAAGAAGGCGGTGAGTCCTGTACTCACGCCTGGCACTTCCACGAAACGCATGACAACGCCACCAACATGAGATCCCAGGTGCACTAGACCCAGGGGAACCTCGCCAATAGAGGCGCAACTCCGGGAACTCACGGGCGACGGAGTGGCATGCGTGAGAGTGAGACGGTGTGCAAGAGGAAAGGGCGAGCCTTGTACTCACGCCTGCTACTTCCACGAAACACATCACCGCGCGGCCAAAACGGATTCCCGGGTGCACCAGATAGTCCCAGGGGAGTTGGGGAGTAGGCGCGCACTTCCTGCCAAATCACGGCAGCCGTAGTGGCACGCCTGCGAGTGAGAGGCTGTGGACTTTGAGGCACATGTGCTAAAGCAGGCGGTGAGTCTTGTACTTACTCCTGCTACTTCCACCAAACACATCACAGCGCGGCCAAAAGGGATTGTCGGGTGCACTAGATAGTCTAAGGGGAGTCGGGGAGTAGGCGCGCACCTCCTGCCAAATCACGGGCGCCAGTGTGGCACGCCTGCGAGTGAGAGGCTGTGCACTATGAGGCACATGTGCTAAAAAAGGCGGTGAGTCTTGTACTCACGCCCGCTACTTGCATGAAACAAATGACCACGCGGCCAAAATGGATTCCCGGGTGCAGTAGATAGTCTCAGGGGAATTGGGGAGTAGGCGCGCTCCTCCTGCAAGTCACTGGCGTCGGCGTGACACGCCTGCGAGTGAGAGACTGTGCACTAAGAGGCACATGTGCTAAAGAAGGCGGTGAGCCTTGTATGACAACGCATGCCACTTCCACGAAACGCATGACAACGCGGACAAAACGGATTCCCGGGTGCAGTAGATAGTCCCAGGGGAGTTGGAGAGTAGTCGGGCACCTCCTGCCAAATCACGGCAGGCGTAGTGGCACGCCTGCGAGTGAGAGGCTGTGCACTGTGAGGCACTTGTGCTAAAGAAGGCGGTGAGTCCTGTACTCACGCCTGCCACTTCCACGAAACGCATGACAACGCCACCAACATGAGATCCCAGGTGCACTAGACCCAGGGGAACCTCGCCAATAGAGGCGCAACTCCGGGAACTCACGGGCGACGGAGTGGCATGCGTGAGAGTGAGACGGTGTGCAAGAGGAAAGGGCGAGCCTTGTACTCACGCCTGCTACTTCCACGAAACACATCACCGCGCGGCCAAAACGGATTCCCGGGTGCACAAGATAGTCCCAGGGGAGTTGGGGAGTAGGCGCGCACCTCCTGCCAAATCACGGCAGCCGTAGTGGCACGCCTGCGAGTGAGAGGCTGTGGACTTTGAGGCACATGTGCTAAAGCAGGCGGTGAGTCTTGTACTTACTCCTGCTACTTCCACCAAACACATCACAGCGCGGCCAAAATGGATTGTCGGGTGCAGTAGATAGTCCCAGGGGAGTCGGGGAGTAGGCGCGCACCTCCTGCCAAATCACGGGCGCCGGTGTGGCACGCCTGCGAGTGAGAGGCTGTGCACTATGAGGCACATGTGCTAAAGAAGGCGGTGAGCCTTGTATGACAACGCATGCCACTTCCACGAAACGCATGACAACGCGGACAAAACGGATTCCCGGGTGCAGTAGATAGTCCCAGGGGAGTTGGAGAGTAGTCGGGCACCTCCTGCCAAATCACGGCAGCCGTAGTGGCACGCCTGCGAGTGAGAGGCAGTGCACTGTGAGGCACATGTGCTAAAGAAGGCGGTGAGTCCTGTACTCACGCCTGCCACTTCCACGAAACGCATGACAACGCCACCAACATGAGATCCCAGGTGCACTAGACCCAGGTGAACCTCGCCAATAGAGGCGCAACTCCGGGAACTCACGGGCGACGGAGTGGCATGCGTGAGAGTGAGACGGTGTGCAAGAGGAAAGGGCGAGCCTTGTACTCACGCCTGCTACTTCCACGAAACACATCACCGCGCGGCCAAAACGGATTCCCGGGTGCACAAGATAGTCCCAGGGGAGTTGGGGAGTAGGCGCGCACCTCCTGCCAAATCACGGCAGCCGTAGTGGCACGCCTGCGAGTGAGAGGCTGTGGACTTTGAGGCACATGTGCTAAAGCAGGCGGTGAGTCTTGTACTTACTCCTGCTACTTCCACCAAACACATCACAGCGCGGCCAAAATGGATTGTCGGGTGCACTAGATAGTCTAAGGGGAGTCGGGGAGTAGGCGCGCACCTCCTGCCAAATCACGGGCGCCAGTGTGGCACGCCTGCGAGTGAGAGGCTGTGCACTATGAGGCACATGTGCTAAAAAAGGCGGTGAGTCTTGTACTCACGCCCGCTACTTGCATGAAACAAATGACCACGCGGCCAAAATGGATTCCCGGGTGCAGTAGATAGTCTCAGGGGAATTGGGGAGTAGGCGCGCTCCTCCTGCAAGTCACTGGCGTCGGCGTGACACGCCTGCGAGTGAGAGACTGTGCACTAAGAGGCACATGTGCTAAAGAAGGCGGTGAGCCTTGTATGACAACGCATGCCACTTCCACGAAACGCATGACAACGCGGACAAAACGGATTCCCGGGTGCAGTAGATAGTCCCAGGGGAGTTGGAGAGTAGTCGGGCACCTCCTGCCAAATCACGGCAGCCGTAGTGGCACGCCTGCGAGTGAGAGGCTGTGCACTGTGAGGCACTTGTGCTAAAGAAGGCGGTGAGTCCTGTACTCACGCCTGCCACTTCCACGAAACGCATGACAACGCCACCAACATGAGATCCCAGGTGCACTAGACCCAGGGGAACCTCGCCAATAGAGGCGCAACTCCGGGAACTCACGGGCGACGGAGTGGCATGCGTGAGAGTGAGACGGTGTGCAAGAGGAAAGGGCGAGCCTTGTACTCACGCCTGCTACTTCCACGAAACACATCACCGCGCGGCCAAAACGGATTCCCGGGTGCACAAGATAGTCCCAGGGGAGTTGGGGAGTAGGCGCGCACCTCTTGCCAAATCACGGCAGCCGTAGTGGCACGCCTGCGAGTGAGAGGCTGTGGACTTTGAGGCACATGTGCTAAAGCAGGCGGTGAGTCTTGTACTTACTCCTGCTACTTCCACCAAACACATCACAGCGCGGCCAAAATGGATTGTCGGGTGTAGTAGATAGTCCCAGGGGAGTCGGGGAGTAGGCGCGCACCTCCTGCCAAATCACGGGCGCCGGTGTGGCACGCCTGCGAGTGAGAGGCTGTGCACTATGAGGCACATGTGCTAAAGAAGGCGGTGAGCCTTGTGTGACAACGCATGCCACTTCCACGAAACGCATGACAACGCGGACAAAACGGATTCCCGGGTGCAGTAGATAGTCCCAGGGGAGTTGGAGAGTAGTCGGGCACCTCCTGCCAAATCACGGCAGCCGTAGTGGCACGCCTGCGAGTGAGAGGCAGTGCACTGTGAGGCACATGTGCTAAAGAAGGCGGTGAGTCCTGTACTCACGCCTGCCACTTCCACGAAACGCATGACAACGCCACCAACATGAGATCCCAGGTGCACTAGACCCAGGGGAACCTCGCCAATAGAGGCGCAACTCCGGGAACTCACGGGCGACGGAGTGGCATGCGTGAGAGTGAGACGGTGTGCAAGAGGAAAGGGCGAGCCTTGTACTCACGCCTGCTACTTCCACGAAACACATCACCGCGCGGCCAAAACGGATTCCCGGGTGCACAAGATAGTCCCAGGGGAGTTGGGGAGTAGGCGCGCACCTCCTGCCAAATCACGGCAGCCGTAGTGGCACGCCTGCGAGTGAGAGGCTGTGGACTTTGAGGCACATGTGCTAAAGCAGGCGGTGAGTCTTGTACTTACTCCTGCTACTTCCACCAAACACATCACAGCGCGGCCAAAATGGATTGTCGGGTGCACTAGATAGTCTAAGGGGAGTCGAGGAGTAGGCGCGCACCTCCTGCCAAATCACGGGCGCCAGTGTGGCACGCCTGCGAGTGAGAGGCTGTGCACTATGAGGCACATGTGCTAAAAAAGGCGGTGAGTCTTGTACTCACGCCCGCTACTTGCATGAAACAAATGACCACGCGGCCAAAATGGATTCCCGGGTGCAGTAGATAGTCTCAGGGGAATTGGGGAGTAGGCGCGCGCTCCTCCTGCAAATCACTGGCGTCGGCGTGACACGCCTGCGAGTGTGAGACTATGCACTAAGAGGCACATGTGCTAAAGAAGGCGGTGAGCCTTGTATGACAACGCATGCCACTTCCACGAAACGCATGACAACGCGGACAAAACGGATTCCCGGGTGCAGTAGATAGTCCCAGGGGAGTTGGAGAGTAGTCGGGCACCTCCTGCCAAATCACGGCAGCCGTAGTGGCACGCCTGCGAGTGAGAGGCTGTGCACTGTGAGGCACTTGTGCTAAAGAAGGCGGTGAGTCCTGTACTCACGCCTGCCACTTCCACGAAACGCATGACAACGCCACCAACATGAGATCCCAGGTGCACTAGACCCAGGGGAACCTCGCCAATAGAGGCGCAACTCCGGGAACTCACGGGCGACGGAGTGGCATGCGTGAGAGTGAGACGGTGTGCAAGAGGAAAGGGCGAGCCTTGTACTCACGCCTGCTACTTCCACGAAACACATCACCGCGCGGCCAAAACGGATTCCCGGGTGCACCAGATAGTCCCAGGGAAGTTGCGGAGTAGGCGCGCACCTCCTGCCAAATCACGGCAGCCGTAGTGGCACGCCTGCGAGTGAGAGGCTGTGGACTTTGAGGCACATGTGCTAAAGCAGGCGGTGAGTCTTGTACTTACTCCTGCTACTTCCACCAAACACATCACAGCGCGGCCAAAAGGGATTGTCGGGTGCACTAGATAGTCTAAGGAGAGTCGGGGAGTAGGCGCGCACCTCCTGCCAAATCACGGGCGCCAGTGTGGCACGCCTGCGAGTGAGAGGCTGTGCACTATGAGGCACATGTGCTAAAAAAGGCGGTGAGTCTTGTACTCACGCCCGCTACTTGCATGAAACAAATGACCACGCGGCCAAAATGGATTCCCGGGTACAGTAGATAGTCTCAGGGGAATTGGGGAGTAGGCGCGCTCCTCCTGCAAGTCACTGGCGTCGGCGTGACACGCCTGCGAGTGAGAGACTGTGCACTAAGAGGCACATGTGCTAAAGAAGGCGGTGAGCCTTGTATGACAACGCATGCCACTTCCACGAAACGCATGACAACGCGGACAAAACGGATTCCCGGGTGCAGTAGATAGTCCCAGGGGAGTTGGAGAGTAGTCGGGCACCTCCTGCCAAATCACGGCAGCCGTAGTGGCACGCCTGCGAGTGAGAGGCTGTGCACTGTGAGGCACTTGTGCTAAAGAAGGCGGTGAGTCCTGTACTCACGCCTGCCACTTCCACGAAACGCATGACAACGCCACCAACATGAGATCCCAGGTGCACTAGACCCAGGGGAACCTCGCCAATAGAGGCGCAACTCCGGGAACTCACGGGCGACGGAGTGGCATGCGTGAGAGTGAGACGGTGTGCAAGAGGAAAGGGCGAGCCTTGTACTCACGCCTGCTACTTCCACGAAACACATCACCGCGCGGCCAAAACGGATTCCCGGGTGCACAAGATAGTCCCAGGGGAGTTGGGGAGTAGGCGCGCACCTCCTGCCAAATCACGGCAGCCGTAGTGGCACGCCTGCGAGTGAGAGGCTGTGGACTTTGAGGCACATGTGCTAAAGCAGGCGGTGAGTCTTGTACTTACTCCTGCTACTTCCACCAAACACATCACAGCGCGGCCAAAATGGATTGTCGGGTGCAGTAGATAGTCCCAGGGGAGTCGGGGAGTAGGCACGCACCTCCTGCCACATCACGGGCGCCGGTGTGGCACGCCTGCGAGTGAGAGGCTGTGCACTATGAGGCACATGTGCTAAAGAAGGCGGTGAGCCTTGTATGACAACGCATGCCACTTCCACGAAACGCATGACAACGCGGACAAAACGGATTCCCGGGTGCAGTAGATAGTCCCAGGGGAGTTGGAGAGTAGTCGGGCACCTCCTGCCAAATCACGGCAGCCGTAGAGGCACGCCTGCGAGTAAGAGGCAGTGCACTGTGAGGCACATGTGCTAAAGAAGGCGGTGAGTCCTGTACTCACGCCTGCCACTTCCACGAAACGCATGACAACGCCACCAACATGAGATCCCAGGTGCACTAGACCCAGGGGAACCTCGCCAATAGAGGCGCAACTCCGGGAACTCACGGGCGACGGAGTGGCATGCGTGAGAGTGAGACGGTGTGCAAGAGGAAAGGGCGAGCCTTGTACTCACGCCTGCTACTTCCACGAAACACATCACCGCGCGGCCAAAACGGATTCCCGGGTGCACAAGATAGTCCCAGGGGAGTTGGGGAGTAGGCGCGCACCTCCTGCCAAATCACGGCAGCCGTAGTGGCACGCCTGCGAGTGAGAGGCTGTGGACTTTGAGGCACATGTGCTAAAGCAGGCGGTGAGTCTTGTACTTACTCCTGCTACTTCCACCAAACACATCACAGCGCGGCCAAAATGGATTGTCGGGTGCACTAGATAGTCTAAGGGGAGTCGGGGAGTAGGCGCGCACCTCCTTCCAAATCACGGGCGCCAGTGTGGCACGCCTGCGAGTGAGAGGCTGTGCACTATGAGGCACATGTGCTAAAAAAGGCGGTGAGTCTTGTACTCACGCCCGCTACTTGCATGAAACAAATGACCACGCGGCCAAAATGGATTCCCGGGTGCAGTAGATAGTCTCAGGGGAATTGGGGAGTAGGCGCGCTCCTCCTGCAAGTCACTGGCGTCGGCGTGACACGCCTGCGAGTGAGAGACTGTGCACTAAGAGGCACATGTGCTAAAGAAGGCGGTGAGCCTTGTATGACAACGCATGCCACTTCCACGAAACGCATGACAACGCGGACAAAACGGATTCCCGGGTGCAGTAGATAGTCCCAGGGGAGTTGGAGAGTAGTCGGGCACCTCCTGCCAAATCACGGCAGCCGTAGTGGCACGCCTGCGAGTGAGAGGCTGTGCACTGTGAGGCACTTGTGCTAAAGAAGGCGGTGAGTCCTGTACTCACGCCTGCCACTTCCACGAAACGCATGACAACGCCACCAACATGATATCCCAGGTGCACTAGACCCAGGGGAACCTCGCCAATAGAGGCGCTACTCCGGGAACTCACGGGCGACGGAGTGGCATGCGTGAGAGTGAGACGGTGTGCAAGAGGAAAGGGCGAGCCTTGTACTCACGCCTGCTACTTCCACGAAACACATCACCGCGCGGCCAAAACGGATTCCCGGGTACACAAGATAGTCCCAGGGGAGTTGGGGAGTAGGCGCGCACCTCCTGCCAAATCACGGCAGCCGTAGTGGCACGCCTGCGAGTGAGAGGCTGTGGACTTTGAGGCACATGTGCTAAAGCAGGCGGTGAGTCTTGTACTTACTCCTGCTACTTCCACCAAACACATCACAGCGCGGCCAAAATGGATTGTCGGGTGCAGTAGATAGTCCCAGGGAAGTCGGGGAGTAGGCGCGCACCTCCTGCCAAATCACGGGCGCCGGTGTGGCACGCCTGCGAGTGAGAGGCTGTGCACTATGAGGCACATGTGCTAAAGAAGGCGGTGAGCCTTGTATGACAACGCATGCCACTTCTACGAAACGCATGACAACGCGGACAAAACGGATTCCCGGGTGCAGTAGATAGTCCCAGGGGAGTTGGAGAGTAGTCGGGCACCTCCTGCCAAATCACGGCAGCCGTAGTGGCACGCCTGCGAGTGAGAGGCAGTGCACTGTGAGGCACATGTGCTAAAGAAGGCGGTGAGTCCTGTACTCACGCCTGCCACTTCCACGAAACGCATGACAACGCCACCAACATGAGATCCCAGGTGCACTAGACCCAGGGGAACCTCGTCAATAGAGGCGCAACTCCGGGAACTCACGGGCGACGGAGTGGCATGCGTGAGAGTGAGACGGTGTGCAAGAGGAAAGGGCGAGCCTTGTACTCACGCCTGCTACTTCCACGAAACACATCACCGCGCGGCCAAAACGGATTCCCGGGTGCACAAGATAGTCCCAGGGGAGTTGGGGAGTAGGCGCGCACCTCCTGCCAAATCACGGCAGCCGTAGTGGCACGCCTGCGAGTGAGAGGCTGTGGACTTTGAGGCACATGTGCTAAAGCAGGCGGTGAGTCTTGTACTTACTCCTGCTACTTCCACCAAACACATCACAGCGCGGCCAAAATGGATTGTCGGGTGCACTAGATAGTCTAAGGGGAGTCGAGGAGTAGGCGCGCACCTCCTGCCAAATCACGGGCGCCAGTGTGGCACGCCTGCGAGTGAGAGGCTGTGCACTATGAGGCACATGTGCTAAAAAAGGCGGTGAGTCTTGTACTTACGCCCGCTACTTGCATGAAACAAATGACCACGCGGCCAAAATGGATTCCCGGGTGCAGTAGATAGTCTCAGGGGAATTGGGGAGTAGGCGCGCTCCTCCTGCAAGTCACTGTCGTCGGCGTGACACGCCTGCGAGTGAGAGACTGTGCACTAAGAGGCACATGTGCTAAAGAAGGCGGTGAGCCTTGTATGACAACGCATGCCACTTCCACGAAACGCATGACAACGCGGACAAAACGGATTCCCGGGTGCAGTAGATAGTCCCAGGGGAGTTGGAGAGTAGTCGGGCACCTCCTGCCAAATCACGGCAGCCGTAGTGGCACGCCTGCGAGTGAGAGGCTGTGCACTGTGAGGCACTTGTGCTAAAGAAGGCGGTGAGTCCTGTACTCACGCCTGCCACTTCCACGAAACGCATGACAACGCCACCAACATGAGATCCCAGGTGCACTAGACCCAGGGGAACCTCGCCAATAGAGGCGCAACTCCGGGAACTCACGGGCGACGGAGTGGCATGCGTGAGAGTGAGACGGTGTGCAAGAGGAAAGGGCGAGCCTTGTACTCACGCCTGCTACTTCCACGAAAGACATCACCGCGCGGCCAAAACGGATTCCCGGGTGCACAAGATAGTCCCAGGGGAGTTGGGGAGTAGGCGCGCACCTCCTGCCAAATCACGGCAGCCGTAGTGGCACGCCTGCGAGTGAGAGGCTGTGGACTTTGAGGCACATGTGCTAAAGCAGGCGGTGAGTCTTGTACTTACTCCTGCTACTTCCACCAAACACATCACAGCGCGGCCAAAATGGATTGTCGGGTGCAGTAGATAGTCCCAGGGGAGTCGGGGAGTAGGCGCGCACCTCCTGCCAAATCACGGGCGCCGGTGTGGCACGCCTGCGAGTGAGAGGCTGTGCACTATGAGGCACATGTGCTAAAGAAGGCGGTGAGCCTTGTATGACAACGCATGCCACTTCCACGAAACGCATGACAACGCGGACAAAACGGATTCCCGGGTGCAGTAGATAGTCCCAGGGGAGTTGGAGAGTAGTCGGGCACCTCCTGCCAAATCACGGCAGCCGTAGTGGCACGCCTGCGAGTGAGAGGCAGTGCACTGTGAGGCACATGTGCTAAAGAAGGCGGTGAGTCCTGTACTCACGCCTGCAACTTCCACGAAACGCATGACAACGCCACCAACATGAGATCCCAGGTGCACTAGACCCAGGGGAACCTCGCCAATAGAGGCGCAACTCCGGGAACTCACGGGCGACGGAGTGGCATGCGTGAGAGTGAGACGGTGTGCAAGAGGAAAGGGCGAGCCTTGTACTCACGCCTGCTACTTCCACGAAACACATCACCGCGCGGCCAAAACGGATTCCCGGGTGCACAAGATAGTCCCAGGGGAGTTGGGGAGTAGGCGCGCACCTCCTGCCAAATCACGGCAGCCGTAGTGGCACGCCTGCGAGTGAGAGGCTGTGGACTTTGAGGCACATGTGCTAAAGCAGGCGGTGAGTCTTGTACTTACTCCTGCTACTTCCACCAAACACATCACAGCGCGGCCAAAATGGATTGTCGGGTGCACTAGATAGTCTAAGGGGAGTCGAGGAGTAGGCGCGCACCTCCTGCCAAATCACGGGCGCCAGTGTGGCACGCCTGCGAGTGAGAGGCTGTGCACTATGAGGCACATGTGCTAAAAAAGGCGGTGAGTCTTGTACTCACGCCCGCTACTTGCATGAAACAAATGACCACGCGGCCAAAATGGATTCCCGGGTGCAGTAGATAGTCTCAGGGGAATTGGGGAGTAGGCGCGCTCCTCCTGCAAGTCACTGGCGTCGGCGTGACACGCCTGCGAGTAAGAGACTGTGCACTAAGAGGCACATGTGCTAAAGAAGGCGGTGAGGCTTGTATGACAACGCATGCCACTTCCACGAAACGCATGACAACGCGGACAAAACGGATTCCCGGGTGCAGTAGATAGTCCCAGGGGAGTTGGAGAGTAGTCGGGCACCTCCTGCCAAATCACGGCAGCCGTAGTGGCACGCCTGCGAGTGAGAGGCTGTGCACTGTGAGGCACTTGTGCTAAAGAAGGCGGTGAGTCCTGTACTCACGCCTGCCACTTCCACGAAACGCATGACAACGCCACCAACATGAGATCCCAGGTGCACTAGACCCAGGGGAACCTCGCCAATAGAGGCGCAACTCCGGGAACTCACGGGCGACGGAGTGGCATGCGTGAGAGTGAGACGGTGTGCAAGAGGAAAGGGCGAGCCTTGTACTCACGCCTGCTACTTCCACGAAACACATCACCGCGCGGCCAAAACGGATTCCCGGGTGCACAAGATAGTCCCAGGGGAGTTGGGGAGTAGGCGCGCACCTCCTGCCAAATCACGGCAGCCGTAGTGGCACGCCTGCGAGTGAGAGGCTGTGGACTTTGAGGCACATGTGCTAAAGCAGGCGGTGAGTCTTGTACTTACTCCTGCTACTTCCACCAAACACATCACAGCGCGGCCAAAATGGATTGTCGGGTGCAGTAGATAGTCCCAGGGGAGTCGGGGAGTAGGCGCGCACCTCCTGCCAAATCACGGGCGCCGGTGTGGCACGCCTGCGAGTGAGAGGCTGTGCACTATGAGGCACATGTGCTAAAGAAGGCGGTGAGCCTTGTATGACAACGCATGCCACTTCCACGAAACGCATGACAACGCGGACAAAACGGATTCCCGGGTGCAGTAGATAGTCCCAGGGGAGTTGGAGAGTAGTCGGGCACCTCCTGCCAAATCACGGCAGCCGTAGTGGCACGCCTGGGAGTGAGAGGCAGTGCACTGTGAGGCACATGTGCTAAAGAAGGCGGTGAGTCCTGTACTCACGCCTGCAACTTCCACGAAACGCATGACAACGCCACCAACATGAGATCCCAGGTGCACTAGACCCAGGGGAACCTCGCCAATAGAGGCGCAACTCCGGGAACTCACGGGCGACGGAGTGGCATGCGTGAGAGTGAGACGGTGTGCAAGAGGAAAGGGCGAGCCTTGTACTCACGCCTGCTACTTCCACGAAACACATCACCGCGCGGCCAAAACGGATTCCCGGGTGCACAAGATAGTCCCAGGGGAGTTGGGGAGTAGGCGCGCACCTCCTGCCAAATCACGGCAGCCGTAGTGGCACGCCTGCGAGTGAGAGGCTGTGGACTTTGAGGCACATGTGCTAAAGCAGGCGGTGAGTCTTGTACTTACTCCTGCTACTTCCACCAAACACATCACAGCGCGGCCAAAATGGTTTGTCGGGTGCACTAGATAGTCTAAGGGGAGTCGAGGAGTAGGCGCGCACCTCCTGCCAAATCACGGGCGCCAGTGTGGCACGCCTGCGAGTGAGAGGCTGTGCACTATGAGGCACATGTGCTAAAAAAGGCGGTGAGTCTTGTACTCACGCCCGCTACTTGCATGAAACAAATGACCACGCGGCCAAAATGGATTCCCGGGTGCAGTAGATAGTCTCAGGGGAATTGGGGAGTAGGCGCGCTCCTCCTGCAAGTCACTGGCGTCGGCGTGACACGCCTGCGAGTGAGAGACTGTGCACTAAGAGGCACATGTGCTAAAGAAGGCGGTGAGCCTTGTATGACAACGCATGCCACTTCCACGAAACGCATGACAACGCGGACAAAACGGATTCCCGGGTGCAGTAGATAGTCCCAGGGGAGTTGGAGAGTAGTCGGGCACCTCCTGCCAAATCACGGCAGCCGTAGTGGCACGCCTGCGAGTGAGAGGCTGTGCACTGTGAGGCACTTGTGCTAAAGAAGGCGGTGAGTCCTGTACTCACGCCTGCCACTTCCACGAAACGCATGACAACGCCACCAACATGAGATCCCAGGTGCACTAGACCCAGGGGAACCTCGCCAATAGAGGCGCAACTCCGGGAACTCACGGGCGACGGAGTGGCATGCGTGAGAGTGAGACGGTGTGCAAGAGGAAAGGGCGAGCCTTGTACTCACGCCTGCTACTTCCACGAAACACATCACCGCGCGGCCAAAACGGATTCCCGGGTGCACAAGATAGTCCCAGGGGAGTTGGGGAGTAGGCGCGCACCTCCTGCCAAGTCACGGCCGCCGTAGTGGCACGCCTGCGAGTGAGAGGCTGTGGACTTTGAGGCACATGTGCTAAAGCAGGCGGTGAGTCTTGTACTTACTCCTGCTACTTCCACCAAACACATCACAGCGCGGCCAAAATGGATTGTCGGGTGCAGTAGATAGTCCCAGGGGAGTCGGGGAGTAGGCGCGCACCTCCTGCCAAATCACGGGCGCCGGTGTGGCACGCCTGCGAGTGAGAGGCTGTGCACTATGAGGCACATGTGCTAAAGAAGGCGGTGAGCCTTGTATGACAACGCATGCCACTTCCACGAAACGCATGACAACGCGGACAAAACGGATTCCCGGGTGCAGTAGATAGTCCCAGGGGAGTTGGAGAGTAGTCGGGCACCTCCTGCCAAATCACGGCAGCCGTAGTGGCACGCCTGCGAGTGAGAGGCAGTGCACTGTGAGGCACATGTGCTAAAGAAGGCGGTGAGTCCTGTACTCACGCCTGCCACTTCCACGAAACGCATGACAACGCCACCAACATGAGATCCCAGGTGCACTAGACCCAGGGGAACCTCGCCAATAGAGGCGCAACTCCGGGAACTCACGGGCGACGGTGTGGCATGCGTGAGAGTGAGACGGTGTGCAAGAGGAAAGGGCGAGCCTTGTACTCACGCCTGCTACTTCCACGAAACACATCACCGCGCGGCCAAAACGGATTCCCGGGTGCACAAGATAGTCCCAGGGGAGTTGGGGAGTAGGCGCGCACCTCCTGCCAAATCACGGCAGCCGTAGTGGCACGCCTGCGAGTGAGAGGCTGTGGACTTTGAGGCACATGTGCTAAAGCAGGCGGTGAGTCTTGTACTTACTCCTGCTACTTCCACCAAACACATCACAGCGCGGCCAAAATGGATTGTCGGGTGCACTAGATAGTCTAAGGGGAGTCGGGGAGTAGGCGCGCACCTCCTTCCAAATCACGGGCGCCAGTGTGGCACGCCTGCGAGTGAGAGGCTGTGCACTATGAGGCACATGTGCTAAAAAAGGCGGTGAGTCTTGTACTCACGCCCGCTACTTGCATGAAACAAATGACCACGCGGCCAAAATGGATTCCCGGGTGCAGTAGATAGTCTCAGGGGAATTGGGGAGTAGGCGCGCTCCTCCTGCAAGTCACTGGCGTCGGCGTGACACGCCTGCGAGTGAGAGACTGTGCACTAAGAGGCACATGTGCTAAAGAAGGCGGTGAGCCTTGTATGACAACGCATGCCACTTCCACGAAACGCATGACAACGCGGACAAAACGGATTCCCGGGTGCAGTAGATAGTCCCAGGGGAGTTGGAGAGTAGTCGGGCACCTCCTGCCAAATCACGGCAGCCGTAGTGGCACGCCTGCGAGTGAGAGGCTGTGCACTGTGAGGCACTTGTGCTAAAGAAGGCGGTGAGTCCTGTACTCACGCCTGCCACTTCCACGAAACGCATGACAACGCCACCAACATGAGATCCCAGGTGCACTAGACCCAGGGGAACCTCGCCAATAGAGGCGCAACTGCGGGAACTCACGGGCGACGGAGTGGCATGCGTGAGAGTGAGACGGTGTGCAAGAGGAAAGGGCGAGCCTTGTACTCACGCCTGCTACTTCCACGAAAGACATCACCGCGCGGCCAAAACGGATTCCCGGGTGCACAAGATAGTCCCAGGGGAGTTGGGGAGTAGGCGCGCACCTCCTGCCAAATCACGGCAGCCGTAGTGGCACGCCTGCGAGTGAGAGGCTGTGGACTTTGAGGCACACGTGCTAAAGCAGGCGGTGAGTCTTGTACTTACTCCTGCTACTTCCACCAAACACATCACAGCGCGGCCAAAATGGATTGTCGGGTGCAGTAGATAGTCCCAGGGGAGTCGGGGAGTAGGCGCGCACCTCCTGCCAAATCACGGGCGCCGGTGTGGCACGCCTGCGAGTGAGAGGCTGTGCACTATGAGGCACATGTGCTAAAGAAGGCGGTGAGCCTTGTATGACAACGCATGCCACTTCCACGAAACGCATGACAACGCGGACAAAACGGATTCCCGGGTGCAGTAGATAGTCCCAGGGGAGTTGGAGAGTAGTCGGGCACCTCCTGCCAAATCACGGCAGCCGTAGTGGCACGCCTGCGAGTGAGAGGCTGTGCACTGTGAGGCACTTGTGCTAAAGAAGGCGGTGAGTCCTGTACTCACGCCTGCCACTTCCACGAAACGCATGACAACGCCACCAACATGAGATCCCAGGTGCACTAGACCCAGGGGAACCTCGCCAATAGAGGCGCAACTCCGGGAACTCACGGGCGACGGAGTGGCATGCGTGAGAGTGAGACGGTGTGCAAGAGGAAAGGGCGAGCCTTGTACTCACGCCTGCTACTTCCACGAAACACATCACCGCGCGGCCAAAACGGATTCCCGGGTGCACAAGATAGTCCCAGGGGAGTTGGGGAGTAGGCACGCACCTCCTGCCAAATCACGGCAGCCGTAGTGGCACGCCTGCGAGTGAGAGGCTGTGGACTTTGAGGCACACGTGCTAAAGCAGGCGGTGAGTCTTGTACTTACTCCTGCTACTTCCACCAAACACATCACAGCGCGGCCAAAATGGATTGTCGGGTGCTGTAGATAGTCCCAGGGGAGTCGGGGAGTAGGCGCGCACCTTCTGCCAAATCACGGGCGCCAGTGTGGCACGCCTGCGAGTGAGAGGCTGTGCACTATGAGGCACATGTGCTAAAAAAGGCGGTGAGTCTTGTACTCACGCCCGCTACTTGCATGAAACAAATGACCACGCGGCCAAAATGGATTCCCGGGTGCAGTAGATAGTCTCAGGGGAATTGGGGAGTAGGCGCGCTCCTCCTGCAAGTCACTGGCGTCGGCGCGACACGCCTGCGAGTGAGAGACTGTGCACTAAGAGGCACATGTGCTAAAGAAGGCGGTGAGCCTTGTATGACAACGCATGCCACTTCCACGAAACGCATGACAACGCGGACAAAACGGATTCCCGGGTGCAGTAGATAGTCCCAGGGGAGTTGGAGAGTAGTCGGGTACCTCCTGCCAAATCACGGCAGCCGTAGTGGCACGCCTGCGAGTGAGAGGCTGTGCACTGTGAGGCACTTGTGCTAAAGAAGGCGGTGAGTCCTGTACTCACGCCTGCCACTTCCACGAAACGCATGACAACGCCACCAACATGAGATCCCAGGTGCACTAGACCCAGGGGAACCTCGCCAATAGAGGCGCAACTCCGGGAACTCACGGGCGACGGAGTGGCATGCGTGAGAGTGAGACGGTGTGCAAGAGGAAAGGGCGAGCCTTGTACTCACGCCTGCTACTTCCACGAAAGACATCACCGCGCGGCCAAAACGGATTCCCGGGTGCACAAGATAGTCCCAGGGGAGTTGGGGAGTAGGCGCGCACCTCCTGCCAAATCACGGCAGCCGTAGTGGCACGCCTGCGAGTGAGAGGCTGTGGACTTTGAGGCACATGTGCTAAAGCAGGCGGTGAGTCTTGTACTTACTCCTGCTACTTCCACCAAACACATCACAGCGCGGCCAAAATGGATTGTCGGGTGCACTAGATAGTCCCAGGGGAGTCGGGGAGTAGGCGCGCACCTCCTGCCAAATCACGGGCGCCAGTGTGGCACGCCTGCGAGTGAGAGGCTGTGCACTATGAGGCACATGTGCTAAAAAAGGCGGTGAGTCTTGTACTCACGCCCGCTACTTGCATGAAACAAATGACCACGCGGCCAAAATGGATTCCCGGGTGCAGTAGATAGTCTCAGGGGAATTGGGGAGTAGGCGCGCTCCTCCTGCAAGTCACTGGCGTCGGAGTGACACGCCTGCGAGTGAGAGACTGTGCACTAAGAGGCACATGTGCTAAAGAAGGCGGTGAGCCTTGTATGACAACGCATGCCACTTCCACGAAACGCATGACAACGCGGACAAAACGGATTCCCGGGTGCAGTAGATAGTCCCAGGGGAGTTGGAGAGTAGTCGGGCACCTCCTGCCAAATCACGGCAGCCGTAGTGGCACGCCTGCGAGTGAGAGGCTGTGCACTGTGAGGCACTTGTGCTAAAGAAGGCGGTGAGTCCTGTACTCACGCCTGCCACTTCCACGAAACGCATGACAACGCCACCAACATGAGTTCCCAGGTGCACTAGACCCAGGGGAACCTCGCCAATCGAGGCGCAACTCCGGGAACTCACGGGCGACGGAGTGGCATGCGTGAGAGTGAGACGGTGTGCAAGAGGAAAGGGCGAGCCTTGTACTCACGCCTGCTACTTCCACGAAAGACATCACCGCGCGGCCAAAACGGATTCCCGGGTGCACAAGATAGTCCCAGGGGAGTTGGGGAGTAGGCGCGCACCTCCTGCCAAATCACGGCAGCCGTAGTGGCACGCCTGCGAGTGAGAGGCTGTGGACTTTGAGGCACACGTGCTAAAGCAGGCGGTGAGTCTTGTACTTACTCCTGCTACTTCCACCAAACACATCACAGCGCGGCCAAAATGGATTGTCGGGTAAAGTAGATAGTCCCAGGGGAGTCGGGGAGTAGGCGCGCACCTCCTGCCAAATCACGGGCGCCGGTGTGGCACGCCTGCGAGTGAGAGGCTGTGCACTATGAGGCACATGTGCTAAAGAAGGCGGTGAGCCTGGTATGACAACGCATGCCACTTCCACGAAACGCATGACAACGCGGACAAAACGGATTCCCGGGTGCAGTAGATAGTCCCAGGGGAGTTGGAGAGTAGTCGGGCACCTCCTGCCAAATCACGGCAGCCGTAGTGGCACGCCTGCGAGTGAGAGGCAGTGCACTGTGAGGCACATGTGCTAAAGAAGGCGGTGAGTCCTGTACTCACGCCTGCCACTTCCACGAAACGCATGACAACGCCACCAACATGAGATCCCAGGTGCACTAGACCCAGGGGAACCTCGCCAATAGAGGCGCAACTCCGGGAACTCACGGGCGACGGAGTGGCATGCGTGAGAGTGAGACGGTGTGCAAGAGGAAAGGGCGAGCCTTGTACTCACGCCTGCTACTTCCACGAAACACATCACCGCGCGGCCAAAACGGATTCCCGGGTGCACAAGATAGTCCCAGGGGAGTTGGGGAGTAGGCGCGCACCTCCTGCCAAATCACGGCAGCCGTAGTGGCACGCCTGCGAGTGAGAGGCTGTGGACTTTGAGGCACATGTGCTAAAGCAGGCGGTGAGTCTTGTACTTACTCCTGCTACTTCCACCAAACACATCACAGCGCGGCCAAAATGGATTGTCGGGTGCACTAGATAGTCCCAGGGGAGTTGGAGAGTAGTCGGGCACCTCCTGCCAAATCACGGCAGCCGTAGTGGCACGCCTGCGAGTGAGAGGCAGTGCACTGTGAGGCACATGTGCTAAAGAAGGCGGTGAGTCCTGTACTCACGCCTGTCACTTCCACGAAACGCATGACAACGCCACCAACATGAGATCCCAGGTGCACTAGACCCAGGGGAACCTCGCCAATAGAGGCGCAACTCCGGGAACTCACGGGCGACGGAGTGGCATGCGTGAGAGTGAGACGGTGTGCAAGAGGAAAGGGCGAGCCTTGTACTCACGCCTGCTACTTCCACGAAAGACATCACCGCGCGGCCAAAACGGATTCCCGGGTGCACAAGATAGTCCCAGGGGAGTTGGGGAGTAGGCGCGCACCTCCTACCAAATCACGGGCGCCGGTGTGGCACGCCTGCGAGTGAGAGGCTGTGCACTATGAGGCACATGTGCTAAAGAAGGCGGTGAGCCTTGTATGACAACGCATGCCACTTCCACGAAACGCATGACAACGCGGACAAAACGGATTCCCGGGTGCAGTAGATAGTCCCAGGGGAGTTGGAGAGTAGTCGGGCACCTCCTGCCAAATCACGGCAGCCGTAGTGGCACGCCTGCGAGTGAGAGGCAGTGCACTGTGAGGCACTTGTGCTAAAGAAGGCGGTGAGTCCTGTACTCACGCCTGCCACTTCCACGAAACGCATGACAACGCCACCAACATGAGATCCCAGGTGCACTAGACCCAGGGGAACCTCGCCAATAGAGGCGCAACTCCGGGAACTCACGGGCGACGGAGTGGCATGCGTGAGAGTGAGACGGTGTGCAAGAGGAAAGGGCGAGCCTTGTACTCACGCCTGCTACTTCCACGAAAGACATCACCGCGCGGCCAAAACGGATTCCCGGGTGCACAAGATAGTCCCAGGGGAGTTGGGGAGTAGGCGCGCACCTCCTGCCAAATCACGGCAGCCGTAGTGGCACGCCTGCGAGTGAGAGGCTGTGGACTTTGAGGCACATGTGCTAAAGCAGGCGGTGAGTCTTGTACTTACTCCTGCTACTTCCACCAAAGACATCACAGCGCGGCCAAAATGGATTGTCGGGTGCACTAGATAGTCCCAGGGGAGTCGGGGAGTAGGCGCGCACCTCCTGCCAAATCACGGGCGCCAGTGTGGCACGCCTGCGAGTGAGAGGCTGTGCACTATGAGGCACATGTGCTAAAAAAGGCGGTGAGTCTTGTACTCACGCCCGCTACTTGCATGAAACAAATGACCACGCGGCCAAAATGGATTCCCGGGTGCAGTAGATAGTCTCAGGGGAATTGGGGAGTAGGCGCGCTCCTCCTGCAAGTCACTGGCGTCGGCGTGACACGCCTGCGAGTGAGAGACTGTGCACTAAGAGGCACATGTGCTAAAGAAGGTGGTGAGCCTTGTATGACAACGCATGCCACTTCCACGAAACGCATGACAACGCCGACAAAACGGATTCCCGGGTGCAGTAGATAGTCCCAGGGGAGTTGGAGAGTAGTCGGGCACCTCCTGCCAAATCACGGCAGCCGTAGTGGCACGCCTGCGAGTGAGAGGCTGTGCACTGTGAGGCACTTGTGCTAAAGAAGGCGGTGAGTCCTGTACTCACGTCTGCCACTTCCACGAAACGCATGACAACGCCACCAACATGAGATCCCAGGTGCACTAGACCCAGGGGAACCTCGCCAATAGAGGCGCAACTCCGGGAACTCACGGGCGACGGAGTGGCATGCGTGAGAGTGAGACGGTGTGCAAGAGGAAAGGGCGAGCCTTGTACTCACGCCTGCTACTTCCACGAAAGACATCACCGCGCGGCCAAAACGGATTCCCGGGTGCACAAGATAGTCCCAGGGGAGTTGGGGAGTAGGCGCGCACCTCCTGCCAAATCACGGCAGCCGTAGTGGCACGCCTGCGAGTGAGAGGCTGTGGACTTTGAGGCACACGTGCTAAAGCAGGCGGTGAGTCTTGTACTTACTCCTGCTACTTCCACCAAACACATCACAGCGCGGCCAAAATGGATTGTCGGGTGCAGTAGATAGTCCCAGGGGAGTCGGGGAGTAGGCGCGCACCTCCTGCCAAATCACGGGCGCCGGTGTGGCACGCCTGCGAGTGAGAGGCTGTGCACTATGAGGCACATGTGCTAAAGAAGGCGGTGAGCCTTGTATGACAACGCATGCCACTTCCACGAAACGCATGACAACGCGGACAAAACGGATTCCCGGGTGCAGTAGATAGTCCCAGGGGAGTTGGAGAGTAGTCGGGCACCTCCTGCCAAATCACGGCAGCCGTAGTGGCACGCCTGCGAGTAAGACGCAGTGCACTGTGAGGCACTTGTGCTAAAGAAGGCGGTGAGTCCTGTACTCACGCCTGCCACTTCCACGAAACGCATGACAACGCCACCAACATGAGATCCCAGGTGCACTAGACCCAGGAGAACCTCGCCAATAGAGGCGCAACTCCGGCAACTCACGGGCGACGGAGTGGCATGCGTGAGAGTGAGACGGTGTGCAAGAGGAAAGGGCGAGCCTTGTACTCACGCCTGCTACTTCCACGAAACACATCACCGCGCGGCCAAAACGGATTCCCGGGTGCACAAGATAGTCCCAGGGGAGTTGGGGAGTAGGCGCGCACCTCCTGCCAAATCACGGCAGCCGTAGTGGCACGCCTGCGAGTGAGAGGCTGTGGACTTTGAGGCACACGTGCTAAAGCAGGCGGTGAGTCTTGTACTTACTCCTGCTACTTCCACCAAACACATCACAGCGCGGCCAAAATGGATTGTCGGGTGCAGTAGATAGTCCCAGGGGAGTCGGGGAGTAGGCGCGCACCTCCTGCCAAATCACGCGCGCCGGTGTGGCACGCCTGCGAGTGAGAGGCTGTGCACTATGAGGCACATGTGCTAAAGAAGGCGGTGAGCCTTGTATGACAACGCATGCCACTTCCACGAAACGCATGACAACGCGGACAAAACGGATTCCCTGGTGCAGTAGATAGTCCCAGGGGAGTTGGAGAGTAGTCGGGCACCTCCTGCCAAATCACGGCAGCCGTAGTGGCACGCCTGCGAGTGAGAGGCAGTGCACTGTGAGGCACATGTGCTAAAGAAGGCGGTGAGTCCTGTACTCACGCCTGCCACTTCCACGAAACGCATGACAACGCCACCAACATGAGATCCCAGGTGCACTAGACCCAGGGGAACCTCGCCAATAGAGGCGCAACTCCGGGAACTCACGGGCGACGGAGTGGCATGCGTGAGAGTGAGACGGTGTGCAAGAGGAAAGGGCGAGCCTTGTACTCACGCCTGCTACTTCCACGAAACACATCACCGCGCGGCCAAAACGGATTCCCGGGTGCACAAGATAGTCCCAGGGAGTTGGAGAGTAGGCGCGCACCTCCTGCCAAATCACGGCAGCCGTAGTGGCACGCCTGCGAGTGAGAGGCTGTGGACTTTGAGGCACATGTGCTAAAGCAGGCGGTGAGTCTTGTACTGACTCCTGCTACTTCCACCAAACACATCACAGCGCGGCCAAAATGGATTGTCGGGTGCACTAGATAGTCCCAGGGGAGTTGGAGAGTAGTCGGGCACCTCCTGCCAAATCACGGCAGCCGTAGTGGCACGCCTGCGAGTGAGAGGCAGTGCACTGTGAGGCACATGTGCTAAAGAAGGCGGTGAGTCCTGTACTCACGCCTGCCACTTCCACGAAACGCATGACAACGCCACCAACATGAGATCCCAGGTGCACTAGACCCAGGGGAACCTCGCCAATAGAGGCGCAACTCCGGGAACTCACGGGCGACGGAGTGGCATGCGTGAGAGTGAGACGGTGTGCAAGAGGAAAGGGCGAGCCTTGTACTCACGCCTGCTTTTTCGACGAAAGACATCACCGCGCGGCCAAAACGGATTCCCGGGTGCACAAGATAGTCCCAGGGGAGTTGGGGAGTAGGCGCGCACCTCCTGCCAAATCACGGCAGCCGTAGTGGCACGCCTGCGAGTGAGAGGCTGTGGACTTTGAGGCACATGTGCTAAAGCAGGCGGTGAGTCTTGTACTTACTCCTGCTACTTCCACCAAACACATCACAGCGCGGCCAAAATGGATTGTCGGGTGCACTAGATAGTCCCAGGGGAGTCGGAGAGTAGGCGCGCACCTCCTGCCAAATCACGGGCGGCAGTGTGGCACGCCTGCGAGTGAGAGGCTGTGCACTATGAGGCACATGTGCTAAAAAAGGCGGTGAGTCTTGTACTCACGCCCGCTACTTGCATGAAACAAATGACCACGCGGCCAAAATGGATTCCCGGGTGCAGTAGATAGTCTCAGGGGAATTGGGGAGTAGGCGCGCTCCTCCTGCAAGTCACTGGCGTCGGCGTGACACGCCTGCGAGTGAGAGACTGTGCACTAAGAGGCACATGTGCTAAAGAAGGCGGTGAGCCTTGTATGACAACGCATGCCACTTCCACGAAACGCATGACAACGCGGACAAAACGGATTCCCGGGTGCAGTAGATAGTCCCAGGGGAGTTGGAGAGTAGTCGGGCACCTCCTGCCAAATCACGGCAGCCGTAGTGGCACGCCTGCGAGTGAGAGGCTGTGCACTGTGAGGCACTTGTGCTAAAGAAGGCGGTGAGTCCTGTACTCACGCCTGCCACTTTAACGAAACGCATGACAACGCCACCAACATGAGATCCCAGGTGCACTAGACCCAGGGGAACCTCGCCAATAGAGGCGCAACTCCGGGAACTCACGGGCGACGGAGTGGCATGCGTGAGAGTGAGACGGTGTGCAAGAGGAAAGGGCGAGCCTTGTACTCACGCCTGCTACTTCCACGAAAGACATCACCGCGCGGCCAAAACGGATTCCCGGGTGCACAAGATAGTCCCAGGGGAGTTGGGGAGTAGGCGCGCACCTCCTGCCAAATCACGGCAGCCGTAGTGGCACGCCTGCGAGTGAGAGGCTGTGGACTTTGAGGCACACGTGCTAAAGCAGGCGGTGAGTCTTGTACTTACTCCTGCTACTTCCACCAAACACATCACAGCGCGGCCAAAATGGATTGTCGGGTGCAGTAGATAGTCCCAGGGGAGTCGGGGAGTAGGCGCGCACCTCCTGCCAAATCACGGGCGCCAGTGTGGCACGCCTGCGAGTGAGAGGCTGTGCACTATGAGGCACATGTGCTAAAAAAGGCGGTGAGTCTTGTACTCACGCCCGCTACTTGCATGAAACAAATGACCACGCGGCCAAAATGGATTCCCGGGTGCAGTAGATAGTCTCAGGGGAATTGGGGAGTAGGCGCGCTCCTCCTGCAAGTCACTGGCGTCGGCGTGACACGCCTGCGAGTGAGAGACTGTGCACTAAGAGGCACATGTGCTAAAGAAGGCGGTGAGCCTTGTATGACAACGCATGCCACTTCCACGAAACGCATGACAACGCGGACAAAACGGATTCCCGGGTGCAGTAGATAGTCCCAGGGGAGTTGGAGAGTAGTCGGGCACCTGTTGCCAAATCACGGCAGCCGTAGTGGCACGCCTGCGAGTGAGAGGCTGTGCACTGTGAGGCACTTGTGCTAAAGAAGGCGGTGAGTCCTGTACTCACGCCTGCCACTTCCACGAAACGCATGACAACGCCACCAACATGAGATCCCAGGTGCACTAGACCCAAGGGAACCTCGCCAATAGAGGCGCAACTCCGGGAACTCACGGGCGACGGAGTGGCATGCGTGAGAGTGAGACGGTGTGCAAGAGGAAAGGGCGAGCCTTGTACTCACGCCTGCTACTTCCACGAAAGACATCACCGCGCGGCCAAAACGGATTCCCGGGTGCACAAGATAGTCCCAGGGGAGTTGGGGAGTAGGCACGCACCTCCTGCCAAATCACGGCAGCCGTAGTGGCACGCCTGCGAGTGAGAGGCTGTGGACTTTGAGGCACACGTGCTAAAGCAGGCGCTGAGTCTTGTACTTACTCCTGCTACTTCCACCAAACACATCACAGCGCGGCCAAAATGGATTCTCGGGTGCAGTAGATAGTCCCAGGGGAGTCGGGGAGTAGGCGCGCACCTCCTGCCAAATCACGGCAGCCGTAGTGGCACGCCTGCGAGTGAGAGGCAGTGCACTGTGAGGCACATGTGCTAAAGAAGGCGGTGAGTCCTGTACTCACGCCTGCCACTTCCACGAAACGCATGACAACGCCACCAACATGAGATCCCAGGTGCACTAGACCCAGGGGAACCTCGCCAATAGAGGCGCAACTCCGGGAACTCACGGGCGACGGAGTGGCATGCGTGAGAGTGAGACGGTGTGCAAGAGGAAAGGGCGAGCCTTGTACTCACGCCTGCTACTTCCACGAAAGACATCACCGCGCGGCCAAAACGGATTCCCGGGTGCACAAGATAGTCCCAGGGGAGTTGGGGAGTAGGCGCGCACCTCCTGCCAAATCACGGCAGCCGTAGTGGCACGCCTGCGAGTAAGAGGCTGTGGACTTTGAGGCACACGTGCTAAAGCAGGCGCTGAGTCTTGTACTCACGCCTGCTACTTCCACCAAACACATCACAGCGCGGCCAAAATGGATTGTCGGGTGCAGTAGATAGTCCCAGGGGAGTCGGGGAGTAGGCGCGCACCTCCTGCCAAGTCACGGGCGCCGGTGTGGCACGCCTGCGAGTGAGAGGCTGTGCACTATGAGGCACATGTGCTAAAGAAGGCGGTGAGCCTTGTATGACAACGCATGCCACTTCCACGAAACGCATGACAACGCGGACAAAACGGATTCCCGGGTGCAGTAGATAGTCCCAGGGGAGTTGGAGAGTAGTCGGGCACCTCCTGCCAAATCACGGCAGCCGTAGTGGCACGCCTGCGAGTGAGAGGCAGTGCACTGTGAGGCACATGTGCTAAAGAAGGCGGTGAGTCCTGTACTCACGCCTGCCACTTCCACGAAACGCATGACAACGCCACCAACATGAGATCCCAGGTGCACTAGACCCAGGGGAACCTCGCCAATAGAGGCGCAACTCCGGGAACTCACGGGCGACGGAGTGGCATGCGTGAGAGTGAGACGGTGTGCAAGAGGAAAGGGCGAGCCTTGTACTCACGCCTGCTACTTCCACGAAAGACATCACCGCGCGGCCAAAACGGATTCCCGGGTGCACAAGATAGTCCCAGGGGAGTTGGGGAGTAGGCGCGCACCTCCTGCCAAATCACGGCAGCCGTAGTGGCACGCCTGCGAGTGAGAGGCTGTGGACTTTGAGGCACACGTGCTAAAGCAGGCGCTGAGTCTTGTACTCACGCCTGCTACTTCCACCAAACACATCACAGCGCGGCCAAAATGGATTGTCGGGTGCAGTAGATAGTCCCAGGGGAGTCGGGGAGTAGGCGCGCACCTCCTGCCAAATCACGGCAGCCGTAGTGGCACGCCTGCGAGTGAGAGGCAGTGCACTGTGAGGCACATGTGCTAAAGAAGGCGGTGAGTCCTGTACTCACGCCTGCCACTTCCACGAAACGCATGACAACGCCACCAACATGAGATCCCAGGTGCACTAGACCCAGGGGAACCTCGCCAATAGAGGCGCAACTCCGGGAACTCACGGGCGACGGAGTGGCATGCGTGAGAGTGAGACGGTGTGCAAGAGGAAAGGGCGAGCCTTGTACTCACGCCTGCTACTTCCACGAAAGACATCACCGCGCGGCCAAAACGGATTCCCGGGTGCACAAGATAGTCCCAGGGGAGTTGGGGAGTAGGCGCGCACCTCCTGCCAAATCACGGCAGCCGTAGTGGCACGCCTGCGAGTAAGAGGCTGTGGACTTTGAGGCACACGTGCTAAAGCAGGCGCTGAGTCTTGTACTCACGCTTGCTACTTCCACCAAACACATCACAGCGCGGCCAAAATGGATTGTCGGGTGCAGTAGATAGTCCCAGGGGAGTCGGGGAGTAGGCGCGCACCTCCTGCCAAGTCACGGGCGCCGGTGTGGCACGCCTGCGAGTGAGAGGCTGTGCACTATGAGGCACATGTGCTAAAGAAGGCGGTGAGCCTTGTATGACAACGCATGCCACTTCCACGAAACGCATGACAACGCGGACAAAACGGATTCCCGGGTGCAGTAGATAGTCCCAGGGGAGTTGGAGAGTAGTCGGGCACCTCCTGCCAAATCACGGCAGCCGTAGTGGCACGCCTGCGAGTGAGAGGCAGTGCACTGTGAGGCACATGTGCTAAAGAAGGCGGTGAGTCCTGTACTCACGCCTGCCACTTCCACGAAACGCATGACAACGCCACCAACATGAGATCCCAGGTGCACTAGACCCAGGGGAACCTCGCCAATAGAGGCGCAACTCCGGGAACTCACGGGCGACGGAGTGGCATGCGTGAGAGTGAGACGGTGTGCAAGAGGAAAGGGCGAGCCTTGTACTCACGCCTGCTACTTCCACGAAAGACATCACCGCGCGGCCAAAACGGATTCCCGGGTGCACAAGATAGTCCCAGGGGAGTTGGGGAGTAGGCGCGCACCTCCTGCCAAATCACGGCAGCCGTAGTGGCACGCCTGCGAGTGAGAGGCTGTGGACTTTGAGGCACACGTGCTAAAGCAGGCGCTGAGTCTTGTACTCACGCCTGCTACTTCCACCAAACACATCACAGCGCGGCCAAAATGGATTGTCGGGTGCAGTATATAGTCCCAGGGGAGTCGGGGAGTAGGCGCGCACCTCCTGCCAAATCACGGGCGCCGGTGTGGCACGCCTGCGAGTGAGAGGCTGTGCACTATGAGGCACATGTGCTAAAGAAGGCGGTGAGCCTTGTATGACAACGCATGCCACTTCCACGAAACGCATGACAACGCGGACAAAACGGATTCCCGGGTGCAGTAGATAGTCCCAGGGGAGTTGGAGAGTAGTCGGGCACCTCCTGCCAAATCACGGCAGCCGTAGTGGCACGCCTGCGAGTGAGAGGCAGTGCACTGTGAGGCACATGTGCTAAAGAAGGCGGTGAGTCCTGTACTCACGCCTGCCACTTCCACGAAACGCATGACAACGCCACCAACATGAGATCCCAGGTGCACTAGACCCAGGGGAACCTCGCCAATAGAGGCGCAACTCCGGGAACTCACGGGCGACGGAGTGGCATGCGTGAGAGTGAGACGGTGTGCAAGAGGAAAGGGCGAGCCTTGTACTCACGCCTGCTACTTCCACGAAAGACATCACCGCGCGGCCAAAACGGATTCCCGGGTGCACAAGATAGTCCCAGGGGAGTTGGGGAGTAGGCGCGCACCTCCTGCCAAATCACGGCAGCCGTAGTGGCACGCCTGCGAGTGAGAGGCTGTGGACTTTGAGGCACACGTGCTAAAGCAGGCGCTGAGTCTTGTACTTACTCCTGCTACTTCCACCAAACACATCACAGCGCGGCCAAAATGGATTGTCGGGTGCAGTAGATAGTCCCAGGGGAGTCGGGGAGTAGGCGCGCACCTCCTGCCAAATCACGGCAGCCGTAGTGGCACGCCTGCGAGTGAGAGGCAGTGCACTGTGAGGCACATGTGCTAAAGAAGGCGGTGAGTCCTGTACTCACGCCTGCCACTTCCACGAAACGCATGACAACGCCACCAACATGAGATCCCAGGTGCACTAGACCCAGGGGAACCTCGCCAATAGAGGCGCAACTCCGGGAACTCACGGGCGACGGAGTGGCATGCGTGAGAGTGAGACGGTGTGCAAGAGGAAAGGGCGAGCCTTGTACTCACGCCTGCTACTTCCACGAAAGACATCACCGCGCGGCCAAAACGGATTCCCGGGTGCACAAGATAGTCCCAGGGGAGTTGGGGAGTAGGCGCGCACCTCCTGCCAAATCACGGCAGCCGTAGTGGCACGCCTGCGAGTGAGAGGCTGTGGACTTTGAGGCACACGTGCTAAAGCAGGCGCTGAGTCTTGTACTCACGCCTGCTACTTCCACCAAACACATCACAGCGCGGCCAAAATGGATTGTCGGGTGCAGTAGATAGTCCCAGGGGAGTCGGGGAGTAGGCGCGCACCTCCTGCCAAATCACGGGCGCTAGTGTGGCACGCCTGCGAGTGAGAGGCTGTGCACTATGAGGCACATGTGCTAAAGAAGGCGGTGAGCCTTGTATGACAACGCATGCCACTTCCACGAAACGCATGACAACGCGGACAAAACGGATTCCCGGGTGCAGTAGATAGTCCCAGGGGAGTTGGAGAGTAGTCGGGCACCTCCTGCCAAATCACGGCAGCCGTAGTGGCACGCCTGCGAGTGAGAGGCAGTGCACTGTGAGGCACATGTGCTAAAGAAGGCGGTGAGTCCTGTACTCACGCCTGCCACTTCCACGAAACGCATGACAACGCCACCAACATGAGATCCCAGGTGCACTAGACCCAGGGGAACCTCGCCAATAGAGGCGCAACTCCGGGAACTCACGGGCGACGGAGTGGCATGCGTGAGAGTGAGACGGTGTGCAAGAGGAAAGGGCGAGCCTTGTACTCACGCCTGCTACTTCCACGAAAGACATCACCGCGCGGCCAAAACGGATTCCCGGGTGCACAAGATAGTCCCAGGGGAGTTGGGGAGTAGGCGCGCACCTCCTGCCAAATCACGGCAGCCGTAGTGGCACGCCTGCGAGTGAGAGGCTGTGGACTTTGAGGCACACGTGCTAAAGCAGGCGCTGAGTCTTGTACTTACTCCTGCTACTTCCACCAAACACATCACAGCGCGGCCAAAATGGATTGTCGGGTGCAGTAGATAGTCCCAGGGGAGTCGGGGAGTAGGCGCGCACCTCCTGCCAAATCACGGCAGCCGTAGTGGCACGCCTGCGAGTGAGAGGCAGTGCACTGTGAGGCACATGTGCTAAAGAAGGCGGTGAGTCCTGTACTCACGCCTGCCACTTCCACGAAACGCATGACAACGCCACCAACATGAGATCCCAGGTGCACTAGACCCAGGGGAACCTCGCCAATAGAGGCGCAACTCCGGGAACTCACGGGCGACGGAGTGGCATGCGTGAGAGTAAGACGGTGTGCAAGAGGAAAGGGCGAGCCTTGTACTCACGCCTGCTACTTCCACGAAAGACATCACCGCGCGGCCAAAACGGATTCCCGGGTGCACAAGATAGTCCCAGGGGAGTTGGGGAGTAGGCGCGCACCTCCTGCCAAATCACGGCAGCCGTAGTGGCACGCCTGCGAGTGAGAGGCTGTGGACTTTGAGGCACACGTGCTAAAGCAGGCGCTGAGTCTTGTACTCACGCCTGCTACTTCCACCAAACACATCACAGCGCGGCCAAAATGGATTGTCGGGTGCAGTAGATAGTCCCAGGGGAGTCGGGGAGTAGGCGCGCACCTCCTGCCAAATCACGGGCGCCGGTGTGGCACGCCTGCGAGTGAGAGGCTGTGCACTATGAGGCACATGTGCTAAAGAAGGCGGTGAGCCTTGTATGACAACGCATGCCACTTCCACGAAACGCATGACAACGCGGACAAAACGGATTCCCGGGTGCAGTAGATAGTCCCAGGGGAGTTGGAGAGTAGTCGGGCACCTCCTGCCAAATCACGGCAGCCGTAGTGGCACGCCTGCGAGTGAGAGGCAGTGCACTGTGAGGCACATGTGCTAAAGAAGGCGGTGAGTCCTGTACTTACGCCTGCCACTTCCACGAAACGCATGACAACGCCACCAACATGAGATCCCAGGTGCACTAGACCCAGGGGAACCTCGCCAATAGAGGCGCAACTCCGGGAACTCACGGGCGACGGAGTGGCATGCGTGAGAGTGAGACGGTGTGCAAGAGGAAAGGGCGAGCCTTGTACTCACGCCTGCTACTTCCACGAAAGACATCACCGCGCGGCCAAAACGGATTCCCGGGTGCACAAGATAGTCCCAGGGGAGTTGGGGAGTAGGCGCGCACCTCCTGCCAAATCACGGCAGCCGTAGTGGCACGCCTGCGAGTGAGAGGCTGTGGACTTTGAGGCACACGTGCTAAGGCAGGCGCTGAGTCTTGTACTCACGCCTGCTACTTCCACCAAACACATCACAGCGCGGCCAAAATGGATTGTCGGGTGCAGTAGATAGTCCCAGGGGAGTCGGGGAGTAGGCGCGCACCTCCTGCCAAATCACGGCAGCCGTAGTGGCACGCCTGCGAGTGAGAGGCAGTGCACTGTGAGGCACATGTGCTAAAGAAGGCGGTGAGTCCTGTACTCACGCCTGCCACTTCCACGAAACGCATGACAACGCCACCAACATGAGATCCCAGGTGCACTAGACCCAGGGGAACCTCGCCAATAGAGGCGCAACTCCGGGAACTCACGGGCGACGGAGTGGCATGCGTGAGACTGAGACGGTGTGCAAGAGGAAAGGGCGAGCCTTGTACTCACGCCTGCTACTTCCACGAAAGACATCACCGCGCGGCCAAAACGGATTCCCGGGTGCACAAGATAGTCCCAGGGGAGTTGGGGAGTAGGCGCGCACCTCCTGCCAAATCACGGCAGCCGTAGTGGCACGCCTGCGAGTGAGAGGCTGTGGACTTTGAGGCACACGTGCTAAAGCAGGCGCTGAGTCTTGTACTCACGCCTGCTACTTCCACCAAACACATCACAGCGCGGCCAAAATGGATTGTCGGGTGCAGTAGATAGTCCCAGGGGAGTCGGGGAGTAGGCGCGCACCTCCTGCCAAATCACGGGCGCCGGTGTGGCACGCCTGCGAGTGAGAGGCTGTGCACTATGAGGCACATGTGCTAAAGAAGGCGGTGAGCCTTGTATGACAACGCATGCCACTTCCACGAAACGCATGACAACGCGGACAAAACGGATTCCCGGGTGCAGTAGATAGTCCCAGGGGAGTTGGAGAGTAGTCGGGCACCTCCTGCCAAATCACGGCAGCCGTAGTGGCACGCCTGCGAGTGAGAGGCAGTGCACTGTGAGGCACATGTGCTAAAGAAGGCGGTGAGTCCTGTACTCACGCCTGCCACTTCCACGAAACGCATGACAACGCCACCAACATGAGATCCCAGGTGCACTAGACCCAGGGGAACCTCGCCAATAGAGGCGCAACTCCGGGAACTCACGGGCGACGGAGTGGCATGCGTGAGAGTGAGACGGTGTGCAAGAGGAAAGGGCGAGCCTTGTACTCACGCCTGCTACTTCCACGAAAGACATCACCGCGCGGCCAAAACGGATTCCCGGGTGCACAAGATAGTCCCAGGGGAGTTGGGGAGTAGGCGCGCACCTCCTGCCAAATCACGGCAGCCGTAGTGGCACGCCTGCGAGTGAGAGGCTGTGGACTTTGAGGCACACGTGCTAAAGCAGGCGCTGAGTCTTGTACTTACTCCTGCTACTTCCACCAAACACATCACAGCGCGGCCAAAATGGATTGTCGGGTGCAGTAGATAGTCCCAGGGGAGTCGGGGAGTAGGCGCGCACCTCCTGCCAAATCACGGCAGCCGTAGTGGCGCGCCTGCGAGTGAGAGGCAGTGCACTGTGAGGCACATGTGCTAAAGAAGGCGGTGAGTCCTGTACTCACGCCTGCCACTTCCACGAAACGCATGACAACGCCACCAACATGAGATCCCAGGTGCACTAGACCCAGGGGAACCTCGCCAATAGAGGCGCAACTCCGGGAACTCACGGGCGACGGAGTGGCATGCGTGAGAGTGAGACGGTGTGCAAGAGGAAAGGGCGAGCCTTGTACTCACGCCTGCTACTTCCACGAAAGACATCACCGCGCGGCCAAAACGGATTCCCGGGTGCACAAGATAGTCCCAGGGGAGTTGGGGAGTAGGCGCGCACCTCCTGCCAAATCACGGCAGCCGTAGTGGCACGCCTGCGAGTGAGAATCTGTGGACTTTGAGGCACACGTGCTAAAGCAGGCGCTGAGTCTTGTACTCACGCCTGCTACTTCCACCAAACACATCACAGCGCGGCCAAAATGGATTGTCGGGTGCAGTAGATAGTCCCAGGGGAGTCGGGGAGTAGGCGCGCACCTCCTGCCAAATCACGGGCGCCGGTGTGGCACGCCTGCGAGTGAGAGGCTGTGCACTATGAGGCACATGTGCTAAAGAAGGCGGTGAGCCTTGTATGACAACGCATGCCACTTCCACGAAACGCATGACAACGCGGACAAAACGGATTCCCGGGTGCAGTAGATAGTCCCAGGGGAGTTGGAGAGTAGTCGGGCACCTCCTGCCAAATCACGGCAGCCGTAGTTGCACGCCTGCGAGTGAGAGGCAGTGCACTGTGAGGCACATGTGCTAAAGAAGGCGGTGAGTCCTGTACTCACGCCTGCCACTTCCACGAAACGCATGACAACGCCACCAACATGAGATCCCAGGTGCACTAGACCCAGGGGAACCTCGCCAATAGAGGCGCAACTCCGGGAACTCACGGGCGACGGAGTGGCATGCGTGAGAGTGAGACGGTGTGCAAGAGGAAAGGGCGAGCCTTGTACTCACGCCTGCTACTTCCACGAAAGACATCACCGCGCGGCCAAAACGGATTCCCGGGTGCACAAGATAGTCCCAGGGGAGTTGGGGAGTAGGCGCGCACCTCCTGCCAAATCACGGCAGCCGTAGTGGCACGCCTGCGAGTGAGAGGCTGTGGACTTTGAGGCACACGTGCTAAAGCAGGCGCTGAGTCTTGTACTTACTCCTGCTACTT
>NW_028290775.1:0-13763 GCF_964205215.1 Stylophora pistillata | reverse complement strand
CGATATGTCGATTTCGCAAAGCGACGTAATGAACGTGTTTCGGTTCGTAGTAATAACTCCCTTTCACTAGAGGACGATACTGAAACGTGCGCAACAGATCGGTGGTCTGATCACCCATGATCACCGGGGCGCTCAAGGAGGAGTAGAAAGCGTGCGAGGAGCCATACCATTGTGATAGGTACTTTTTTTCAGATTTATAAAGTGGAGAATAAATTCGTGGAGATAGAAAATGATACTGTCGACGACCACGTTGTCGGAACCTTTCACAGAGCTAAAGCCTATTCCATATCTTGTGGGAATATAGTCTGAATCCTTTGGATTTCTTGTTTCGGTAAATTCGTTACCGCGTTTTCCCAACACGAGATTCGGGCCGTTTGTATAGATTACCTTTTCATCATAGGTAATATTCTGAACCCACTCAAAAAGTAGGCACAAATCTTTCCTTAAATGAAAGGACACATTATCCCTAAAGTGACGGAAAGAACTAAAGAGATTGTCTGGTACTTTCGCTGCTGTCACCGTAAGATATTCCTCCCTTTCGTCGAAAATCGCATCAATTTGAAACGGTTTATTTCCGGGATGAACTATCGAATCGTCATTTTGAAGTTGATCCAGAAATTTTAACGATTCCGCTTCGAATAAGGCTTTAAGTAGATCATACACCGTCTCCATGCGTCGGTGCTTTAAATCGCCATACTCTACCTCTGTGACTATCGGCTGATCCAGATTCCCCCTCGAACGGTAAACCATTCGAAATGTTCTCATCATAATGGACGTTTCAAATAACCCTTTCAGGTAAGGTATCAAGAGCGATTCGGGTGGAAGCGAAATGCTGGACATTCCTACTTCCCAGGCCCCCTCCAAATCCAAGCGTCTGTTGAGTCGATTCTTCCAAGAATTGTTGGTGTTTCCGGGAAAATATTTGACACTCCCATCGTTACTCGGTAACGTCAAGTAAAAGTTATTCATCTCGTATCTATTTTAAAATGAATTATTTTTTCTAGTGGAGTGTCTTTATTTATATCCTTCTGAAATGTAGCGTGACGATACTTGCTCCGTCTTTAGTAAATTGCGCCAGATCATTATTTTCCGATTCGCTGAGTTTTGTTTCCACCTCGTCGATGTGTCGATTTCGCAAAGCGATGTAATGAATGTGTTTCGGTTCCTAGTAATAATTCCCTTTGAGTAGAGGACGATACTGAAACGTGCGTAGCAGATCGGTGGAGGAGTAGAGATAAAGCGTGCGAGGGGCCATACCGTTCTTATACGGTTTTCTTTAAGATTCGTGAAGATGTGGGTAAACTCGTCGAGAAAGAATACGATAGAGTCTATCTCGATAAAGATATCTAATGTAGTCTTTCATTTGTAACAGTTGACTGGTGTTTGAATTGCTATTTACCATTTTATTAATAGGATAAAAAGAAATAGTCTTTTGGCGGGAGCGAAAGATAATATAATTGGTTTTTTCGATGTTCAATGTTAATTTATGATTGACAGCTAGCCGCGAGGAAACTTTGTTAAGTACTTCGTTAATCTCAGATTCAAGTTTTTTGAGATCGTCGTTTGCATAAATTAAACTAGTATCACCGGCGAACAAGAGAAAAAGCAAGGGTCACAGTACAGAGCCTTGGGGTACTCCACAGAGGGTTTGATGAGCATCAGATATAAAACCATTGCAAATGACGGTCGTATACTGTTTACGACCAATTAAGTACGACTTAAACCAATTATTCACTATACCTCTGAAGCCGTAATTTTCAAGTTTTAAGAGAAGAATTTCATAATTAACTGTGTCGAAAGCCTTTTTCAAATCAATAAATAAACAAAAAGTAAATTGACCGTTATCAAAATTAGTAAAAATGTCATTTGGACCAGCACTAAAGGTCTTAAAACAAGTGAGAAGAATATGCTACCTTTCTATACCAAGAAATGGTTAGATACTGTAGTCTTCTCGAATAGGGACGAATAAATGGAGGTCCCGTCTCCTGCAGGGTTAGGGGTAGGAGACGTTAATTTCCCACGCACGAGATTACTGTGTGATGGATGTCCTCCCTTGGGGTGGTTGCTGGGTGGGAATTGGTCCTGAAAAGCCCCCATGGGGAGTGGTCAATTAACATATGTATGTATGTATGTATGTATGTATGTATGTATTTCGGGTTTCTAGAACAGCGTGTTGTGTCCTATGCTTGCTGCGGAATCCATATCGTGATGAATATAATATATTGTGTTTATTGACAAACTTGACAAGTCTTTTATAAACCAGCTTTTCAAATATTCTGAAATTGATAACAAAAAGATATGTCGATAATTTCCAGGCTTAGATGCATCTCCTGATTTAAAGACTGGAACTACTTTGGCGATTTTAAGTTTGGCTAGGAAAGAACCTGAGGATACTGAAATATTAAAAATTTGAGCTAAAGGTTGGGAGATAATATGGCTAGACAATTTCAAGATACTGACCGGGCATGAATAGAGTCTATAGGGTTTGTTATTTGGTAATAGATTGATTTTAGCTACAACTTCTGCAGGAACAAAAGGGCCAAAATAAAAGGAACTTTCTATTGGCAGGTCTATGAAAGTACTAAAATCATGATCCAGCGACGAAGAAGGAATACCCGAAGCCAACTTATGTCCAACAGTTGCAAAGAAAGTGTTAAGAGAATTACTTATTTCCTTTGGGTTGAACATCGTTTTCGAGTCGGCGTTTACAAGGCGGTGTATTGACGATTGGTTACTATTAGTCTTTCTTGAAATGATATCATTTAAACCTCTCCACGTTTCTTTGGAGTTGTCAATATTTTCTTCAAAATAACGTTCATAATAGTTCTTGTTGCTTAGACGCGTTAGGCTAGTTAATTTGTTTCGGTATACTTTATAGCCTCGCAATCAGCATTAAAAATAAATTATTTTTTATTCGTTTTGAAGTTCGAATTCCTTTGGTGATCCATGGTTTTGATAATATTTTTTCTCTGCGCCTGGAGAGTTTAATGGAAAGCACAACCTTCAAAGGCATAGTACGGCCATGGGCACGACAATGGAAGTCGCCTTTTCTAATATTTTCATGAACAAGGTAGAGACAGAAATCCTTGACAAAAGCCTTTTCAAACCGCTCGTTTGGAAACGTTGCATAGACGACGACATCTAGCTATGGAGTATAAACAAAGCAACAATAGAACGTTTCATTGAAAAAGCAAACAATCATCATCCAACAATAAAATTTACGGCTGAAATTTCCGATAAGGAAACAACATTCCTGGACACCTACGTCTACAAAGGTCAACGATTCGAAAAAGACGCAATCCTTGATGTGCGTACTCATTTTAAACAAACTGAGACATTTTCGCATACACACTGATTCCTGTCACCCACAAGGCGTTAAAAAAGGCCTCGTAAAAGGGGAGGCCCTTAGACTTCTCAGAACAAACTCTTCTCAAACAATCTCGAGGAGAAAATTGCAAATTTCAAAGCACATTCGCTAAAGAGAGGCTACTCAGAGGACCTCATTAACACAACCCTCTCAGAGGTGAATTTCAAAAACAGGAAATTAGCTCTTCAACAGCAACAGAAGACAAACCAACGAATCTTGCCTTTTGTTACGCAATACCAACCATCAGTGCCAAACCTAAAGCAAATTCTCATGAGAAACTGGCATTTAATCATATTGAAGTGATTGAGACTTTGTCGAATATTGATCCAAGTAAGGCCGGTAACCAGATGACATCCCCGGTTCACTCCTAAAACATACTGCCGCTGGAATTGCCCCTTCATTATGCAGGCTCTTCAACAGAAAATTGGAAGCGCGCGAACATTGCACCCGTCTTTAAAAAGGGCGATCCTACCCTAGCTAGCGGAGAACTACAGGTCAATTTCTCTTTTATGCATTGTCTCCAAAGTTATGGAACGATGCGTGTTTAATCACCGCTACCCTCATTTATCGTCTTTTCTTCACCAACTCCAGCATGGCTTCCAGCCAGGAAAATCCACAGAAACGCAACTACTTGAGGTGTATCACGATATTTTAGACAAACTAGCCAATGGCCAAGAAGTGGACGTAATCCATCTTGACCTGTCAAAGGCATTTGATAAGGTTCCACACAGGCTACTCCTCTCGAAGCTTCAGCTCCTTGGTATATCCGGTCCAGTTTTGTTGTGGTTCTCAAGCTATCTTTCTGACAGATACCAACGAGTTGTTGTTGTTGGCACATCCTCAGACTGGCTCCCGGTCCCATCAGGAGTACCCCAGGGCTCCATCCGGGGTCCGCTTTTATTTCTGGTCTTCACTAATGACATGTCGTGCTCCATTACCCACGGAAGTAAACTTGGCCTCTTTGCGGACGATAGTAAGCTATATCGCCCTATTGTTTCCAATAGATGTGCCTCCCTGCTGCAAGCTGACTTGGACAACTCCAAAACTTGGTGTGACGACAACGGTATGTCTTTCAGCACAAACAAATGTAAAGTTCTACATCTGTCAAAGAGAACCTCGCGCCAAAGAGAGAAGCATACATACCATTTGGACGGCCAGACTTTGGACTCGCCTCCTGACACCAAAGAGACAACATCGAAGAGATATGTGCCAAGTGTAACAAAGTTCTTGGTCTTGTATAGCGTGTATGCGGTAGAGACATTGTTAACGTATCAACTAGGAAAATGATGTACACTGCGTTAGTTCGCCCAATCGTCGAGTACGTATCCTCTGTATGGTCTCCTTACACAGCAAAGCATCGTAGGCTAATCGAAAATATACACCAACGGGCTACTAAATTTATACTAAACCACCCAGATAGGAAAACCAGCTACACTTCGAGACCGAAAACTCTTAGACTACTGCCGCTTGGATTCAGAAGAGAGGTCTATGATCTTGTCATTTTATACAAAATTAGGTCAGGTCCGATCAACGCTAGCTTTGACCCGTCTTCTGCTTCCTGCTAACCATATATACGCAACCCGACGTCATCATCCTGCAAACATCCGCCCTTTATTTACTCATACTCAGCGGTATTTTACAAACTCTTTCTTCCTCGCACAATTAAATTATGGAACGATTTACCGAGCAACATTAAGCAAGCGAGCTCTTTACATAACTTTAAAGCCTTAGTTAAGCGGTTTTATACAGAAAAGCTCACGCTTTATACTCCGCCCTAACTAAGTGTCGCAGTCGGTCGGCAAATTGTTTTATTCTATAGACAAAGTACATAAGTGCATATGTAACCTATATTTTCCTATTCTTTGTATTCTGTAAGGGGACAAATGTCAATTGGGGCTCGCCCTGTATTTTTCTCCTGCCATTATATTTTTGTTTATTTATTGCGTGTCTCTGTTCATGTATTTACTTGTAAATTGTATTTTTCTGTGGAAAATCTCAATAAACTAAACTAAACTAAATTTAATAGAAACACAACCACTACTGAGTGAACTATACAAAAATCCGCCGCTCGTATCTTACAAAAGAGGGCGGCCGCGCGCTCAAAGACATACTCGTGAGAGCCAAACTTTGAATAGCATATTCTAACACGCGCTGGGGATCGTGTAGGCCTGTCAACCCCATTTTACAAGAGTTCAACTCAGCATTATACGTTGCAGCCAAGGCGTAATCGCCAACCTGAGAGGCTAAAAGATTATGAACTTGGTTAAGACTTTGTTTATTGCTTTGAGAAGGACATTTTACCTTTACGGATATGTCATTATGTGTTGATATTGGACATTGGAGTTTTTCTGTTGAGTTTAGAGCCATTTGGAAATGGTTATAGTACGTATTGTTATTAGTCGGGCAAACTACTGTAGTTTACCATCCGGTCAGTGCAAAACGCAGACTGCGGACTGCTGACTGCGGACTGCAGACCGGGGGTAAAATGCAGACTGAGGATAAAATGCAGACTACGGACTGCGGCACCAGGGATAAAATACAGACTGCAGACCAGGGTTAAAATGCAGACTGAGGGTAAAATAAAATATTAATAATAAAAAACAAGACTTGGGAGTGTTCCTACCCGTAACCGTAATTTTTTTTTCAAAATCCCGAAAACTCAAACCAAAAAGGCGTTTATTCGCCTTAGTCAAACATATTATCACCTACGAGTTCTTGAACTCCCCATTTTGTTGAACCAAGTTTCCCAAAAGTGCCCAAACTGATCGTAATGTTATGCATCTTACCTTTGTTTACATGTCGGCTATTTTGAACTGTATAATTTGGATATATCAACAAAGTTGAAATGGTAAATTGGCCACCGTAATGATTACAAAAGCTGACGTTTCGAGCGTTAGCCCTTCGTCGGAGCGATTGATTCGCTCCGACGAAGGGCTAACGCTCGAAACGTCAGCTTTTGTAATCATTACAGTGGCCAATTTACCATTTCAACTTTGTTGATATATCCAAATTATTTCGTTACTCCCACCGACGCAGCCCCAAACAGTTTCTTTCGAAACTATCAGCCTTTATTCATTTGTATTTTGAACTGTGCTTTCGCGATTAGGTCTCGGACCGAGTAACTCTTTCAGATCAGCGTTCAAATTCTTCATATGGCCTTGGAATTGTTTGGAAGACAAGGCAAGGAAAACACGACAGCACAACAGCAAGGCAAGGTAATTTTGTAGGTATCGAGCATAGTTTGTTAAAGACATTCACGCAAATTATCGAAAATTACCATGAGATCGTCTTCCTCGTTTTCCGACATTTTATAGTGCCATGTGACTTGGGGACGACGTGACTTTTATACTGCGTGAAGCGGCCTTTGTGTGTTTCGTGAGTCCCGACGTGACATTATTTTACGGGTACGAACACTCTTTATTTCATCCTTAAGACTCATTCTTTTATTATTAATATTTTACCCTCAGTCTGCATTTTACCCTCAGTCTGCAATTTACCCCCGGTCTGCAGTCCGCAGTCTAGTCTGCAGTCCGCAGTCTACGTTGTACACTGACCGGTTTACCATCGGGTTTCTCATCAAAACTCCATCACGTGCAATGGGGAATACCGCAGACACATAATTATAAAGGCGCAACCTTTTTTCCACGATTTCAAAGATGGCGGGTATGCCGAATGTGTTAACAATTTGTGTCATCTTTTCTGCGCTCAAACATACAGACCCACACACCATTCGCGGTAGACCCACTCTAAAATATGGCGTGTGTAATGAGCGTATATTTAAAACCGGTCCTTTCGAGAACTTTAAAAAATAGCAAAAGAATCAAACGATTTAACGAAGCTCTCTTTTGAATCAAACCAGAAATAAAAGGAGTTATCAGTGAACAGAAAACGTGGACAGAGTGACAGGAGAACATTTGTTGATAAATACAAGGTGCTTCGGGATCAAACTCTGGGAAACGACAACGAAGATGCAGTGTCGGACTTTCAGCAGAGTGAGGATAAACGTAATTGTTATATTTATGTGACCTTTATCGTGATTATTAAGCTTACATTTGTTATATTTATGTGACCGGTCAGTACAAAATGCAGACTGCAGTCTGCAATCTGCAGTCTGCAGTCTGCATTTTGTACTGACCGTTTATGCGACCTTTATCGTGATTATTAAGCTTACATTTGTGATGCTTTTGCTCAAACAGAGCATATCATCCGCTGTCATTTTTCTCTTCGTTCCATTAGTCATGTCGCTTGTGTGCGAATAGTAAATTCACGTTTTTGTTTTGCAGGAATGTTTGTTTGGTACCAAATAGCGTGGTGTCAAATGAATGTGATGATGTATAATTTGGACAAAGTAGCGCCATGCATAGAACAAAAGTGTGACGAATCAGCGTTGTGTGCACAACAAAAAGATGTTGCCAAAAAAAATAGAATAAGTAAAAGAATTCAGATCTCAAGATGCGGTGTTTGTTAATCGTTGTGATATTAACAGTGGTGAGTACCATGTGCGAAGACGATTCGATCGTGAGCATAGCAGAATGTCAGTAAAAAAACTAGAAAAGCGTTCACGTTAAAACAAATAAATAAAGAAACTGATGTGCGGTGGAGTTCTTAAAAACATTCCTATCTCATCAAAAATGTATTGCTACATCAAATGCTGACTCAGAAAAAGGAGCAGTAATGACAGTATCCAGTTTGTACAAAAGATGAGAAAGAAATGGCATTCTAAACAGTCAACACTGAATAGAAAATTGTTGAGTTGTAGAGACTCGTTGAGCAAATATCTATCTTTGTATAGCTGTAATACCTTAACAAGTGTGTACAAGAATGCGATTCGCAGAGGTCATTGTGCCACACTGAATGTGTGCAATGACATTGAAACAAATTGCGGGTCTCCTATACAAGGTATTGATCCTATTCTAACAATCAAGGCACCATACAGCTAAGGTGATATTATGTACTTTGATGAAAATGCTGGACAACAATGTGTTGCTACGAGTTTGATTGCTCTGATTTATAATAAGATAAAAGGAGTACATACCTGGTACAAATTTTGGAGATGGGTAATCAATTGTATTCAACACTGTCATGATGTACAGGGCAGTTGTATTTAATGCAAACAGAATTACTGTCAATGATTGCTTTGTCTGAGAAAAATTACTAGCTTAAGTAAAGTGAAAGCTACACTGGTAATCTACATTATTGTGATTCAATAATTGAGAAATATCAGTACAGTATGTCTACAGAAAGGGCTTTTAAATCACTCGTGTCACAAAATTACTCTTCATTTATTCTGACAATAGAATGTAAACAGTGTCAGTATCTATTGTGTTGATAATGGGAGTTCTAAGATATTTGACTCTCATACAAGAGACAAATATGGAAGAAACCATCCCTCAGGTACCTGTGTACTATTAGAAGTACCATCTATTCAGGGCTTAGTACAGTATTTCCAGACCATAGACTCCCTCAATGACAATTATGAACTCAGAGGAGTGCAGATAAGTACATATGAAATAACTGCAGTGAACAGTTTGAGAGAACACAACTGCTCTTGTAAACAAAGCTGTAGGGCTTTATGCAACATGTTACTCAGTAGCAAAGTCTTGTAGTTATTAGAATTCCATAACCGTATGTTGCATAGCTGACTGAGTAAATAAATTCTATCGTAACATCGGCATCCACAGGCATCTAAAAAGGGCAGATTTATACACCAGTCTTATTTGTGGAGTTGAGATATCAGTCCAAATTAAAGCTCATGGCTATGGGATGTTGTCCAGTGGTTCAAACAATACAAAAAAGAAAGTTGGAAAACTTAATTTTCAACAACTACAGGGTTTTTATTGTGGCTTGCAAGTTACTGTTGGGTATTACTTGTATTTTTCAACAAACAGTTAGAGCAAAGTAGATGTTCTCCTTATTGACCTATGAAGATACTTGTGAACCTGCAATACAACAAATAAAAATAAGTGGTATACCATCATTAGTACAAGCTATTTCTAACGTTGTTACAAAGAAACTTAAAACAGGTATTATTCACTACAAAATGCAATTTTTGTCTTGCATGTCTAACATGGACCTTCATCAACTCAGTCAAATCAACTCAGACAAATGCAAAAGCACAGACGAGAATATAGTTCTGATAATTTGGAACCTGCTCCAAAAATGAAAAGAAGTCAGAGTACAGCACAAGAGTGAGACAATCCCAACTATTGGTATCTGCATTAATTAATTCAAAGAGAAAATCAGGGAAGGTCCTTATTAGGTATGCTGTGTATACAATACAATACAATTTATTGACACCCTGGTGGGGCTTTTTGGTGACAATGCAATTAAAAACCATATAAACATGCCTATTTAAGAATTAATCATATAATAAATGTTATCACTACATACTATAAAATATGCACATTTCAAGTTAAAGTTATAATAAAATAATAATGAGATACTAAGAACACTATCAGAACGTGCTATTGAAAAAGTCAGTAATCAATTTGTATTTCAGATAAAGTTTACAATGTTTTCACGATGAACTATACTTCCTTGCTTTCAGACCATTACGATATGAGTTGTATCTGTGTCGTGTACATGTAATTTGGTTGAATCCGAATGTTTCACTGACCATGAAACACTACATGTCATTTTATGAATTTATGAAGGATCATGGCTCTCTTGCTGGGTTTAACGGTCCATGGGAATTTTTTGCCAGATTATTTGCAGAGGGGAAAGGATAGAGTTCTTCATGTTTGCATAATTATTAAGAATGGGAATGGATTTTTGCAAGAGCGAAAGAAGAGAAAAATTCAGAACGTTCTAAGAGATTAAGTGTAGACAAAAACTCTTAAACATCTTAAAGCTTTCCTTCAAAATGATACAGTACATTTCATTTCAATTTCATATCACATATTTTTCAAGTTTGCTCACTCTTGGAAAAACCCATTCTCAACCTAGAAATAATCAGCAAATAAAGCTTAGTTTTTTTTTACCGGCACCATTGGCAAGTTGATACAGATGTATATTGAAATCCTCAGTCACCTAATAAATCTAATTGATAACCCCAAAGTTAATGGACTGTTGTGTTTGAAAACAAATGACAATAACAAATTTGTTCTGGTCTTACTTATAATTATACTATCCAGCCAGATTGGATTGACTAATGACTAAGAAACAACTTTGTCATGGGTGTCAGTCTTACCACATCAAGCACGGAGATGCAATTTGCATTTTACAACTTGATTCCATATGTTAATTTACAAAATGTGTTATTGTCGAGGAAGCATCAAAGATTCTTCAGACAAAAGCAAACTTAAAGTTCCTTGATTATTAAATCGCTGTGAAAAATCCAGTGAAAAAGGGGAAAGAGACAAGCTTCCCATGGGTACTTCATCAAGTTCTTGATCTCCAAGTTCACCTAAACCACCAATATTGTTCATTGTCAAAACTACACGCCTTAGGGTGTTGTTGTGTTGTTGGAGCTCAACAAATGCCTGAGCACCAGCTGAATGGATATTGTTGTTAGAAACATCCAGGGCAGTCAAGGTGGTATTGGTCTTAAAAGCCTCACAAAGTGACTGGGCTCCATTATCACCAATGAAATTAGAAGTAAGGTCTAAATCAGTGACAGTAGCATTACTTTTAAGAGTCTCAGCAATTGAATCAGCTCCAGCAGCAAATATGCAATTGTATGACAGATTCAGGTCCTTCAGAGAGACATTGACCTTAAGAGCTTCTGAGACTTTTTTGGCTCCACGATCACCAATATTGTTCCCTGATAGCAGTAAGTGAGTTAGTGTAGCATTAACTCTGATGGTCTCTGCAATTGAATCTGCACCTTCCTCTCCAATGGAATTCCTAGACAGGTCCAGATGTTGAGTCAGTTTGCTAGACATAACGTCTCGTAGTCACGTTCGACGCACTAAAAACTACTATAAAACGAATACAAGAGAAAGATGGAGAAAGGTGGAACGAGAAAAGGAAAAGAGCGAAAGGAAATCCAACTGGTACAAACGCGGCGGGAATGAATCAGTAATATTTGTACCAGCTACGCCCAACTCACGGTTACGGAAGGAATACCAGAAAGAAATAAAGCAGCAAGGTTTCAATATTAAAGTGGTGGAGAAAGCCGGAATCGCCATTAAACGACTACTCCAAAAGTCCGACCCATTTAAACCGCGACAGTGTGGACGAGAAGACTGCCCAGTGTGTAGCACAGGTGGAAAAGGACCGTGTGATAGAGAAAGTGTGACGTATGAGGTTAAGTGTATCCAGTGTAACAGCGTATACGTAGGGGAAACAGCCAGGAGCGCGTATACCAGAGGGAAAGAGCATACGAAATCACTTAACAATAAGGAAGAACGATCTGCATTGTGGAAGCACTGTAAAGAGAAACACAATAGAGAGGTAAAGCAGTTCCGAATGGATGTGACGGGGGTTTATCACAATGACGCGATGCTGAGACAAATAACTGAAGGAGTGAGGATAAATAATGTGAACGAAGACTCGCTTATGAACTCCAAGAACGAATGGAACTTTTTTCAAATCCCACGAGCTGTGATTGATACATCATGACCGCTTACATGAAGCCTGGAAGAAGTGTGGACATTTCAGAGTCACTTATATGAACAATTATTTATGAGTATTTTGAACATGGCGGAGTACTACTGATGAGGATCGTAATTGATCGAAATCGATTTGGAATTCCGCTACATTTTTACAAGTGACTTTTTATATACCATTTTACACGTTTTTACAATTCTTGTATTCGTTTTATAGTAGTTTTTAGTGCGTCGAACGTGACTACGAGACGTTATGTCTAGCAAACTGACTCAATTATCGAACACGTTCCTGGCCTCGGCCCACAAAATTTCATCACAAGGTCCAGATGTTTTAGAGAGGTATTCACCCTGAACCCCTCTGATAGAAGTTGGGCACCACGAGCACCAAGGGCATTCTCAGCCAAAATCAGACATTCCAGTGTCCCATTAACTTTAAGAGCATCAGAAAGTAAACGACCACATGATGCTTTGAAGTTGTTCCTTGAGAGGTCAAGAATTTTCAGGGTGGTATTAACTTTAAGGCTTTTAGTTATTAACCTGGCACCACCAACACCAACCTTGTTTCCTTGGAATTCAAGTTCTTTCAAAGTAGAGTTGACTCTCAAGACTTCTGCCATAGACTTAAAACTTTGATGACTTATTTTGATTTCTGACAGTGACAAAGAGGCTAGGCTGCAGGTATTAGTTTTAAGAACTCCTGCAAGAGAATGAACACCTTGATCACTGATACCAGTTCCAGACAAGTCCAATGAGTCAAGAATTTTGTTGACTTTCAGAGCCTCACATAATGACATAGCACCAGGATTACCAATGCCAGGGTTTTGGCAAAGGTCCAAAACAGTTAAAGTGGTGTTAGTCCATAAAACCTCTGCAAGTGCTGTGGCTCCTGCATCATCAATGTCACTCCAATTTAGATGTAAGGCACTCAAGGTTTTATTTCTTTTCAAATAGCCCACCAAGATCCTGGCTCCATCATTGCCCCATGCACTACCGCCAAGGTATAAGTGAAGCAGTGTTGTATTAACCATTAGAGCATCTACCAGTAGCTGCACACTGTATCCACTGACAAAGCAACTTGCAGGAAGAAAAACTGTAGTTAAAGTTTTATTAACCTGAAGCATGTTTGCCAATGACACAATATAGTGGCCTTCCAAAAATAGAGCATCAATGTGCAAATAGGTCATTGTGCTGTTAACTTGAAGGGCCTCAAGAAGCAAATTAATGGGGAAGCTGTTGTCAGTTATTATCAAGTATTGAAGCTGTAGGTTTGTGCCAAATAAATGTATCATCTGGGATCGAAGTTTTGAATTTTCTGTGGAGCATTCACCAATGGTCTTCAGAGCAAAAGACAGATAAAAATTTGGTAAACAACTTTTTTGGGAGAGATTGCTTTTCTCAGTAATGATCTTTAAAAGTGACACGGCATCAATCCCACTTTTATGGCCAAGAATACCGACTGTGAACAAAAGGACTTGTTCAATAACCTTTAAGTTTCCTCTTTCATTTGCAAGCAGTCTCTCAAAGTTTGTCTCCCCTTTTGAAATTTGACCAGAGAGATAAACACCTGCAAAGAATTCTTGAAAACTCTTGTGTGAAAATCGAAAGCATGTATGGAATCTTCTTTTGCTGCTGCTGGACTGAACTGACAAGAATTCAAATAAAGGTGAGTTTCTTCTTGTACCAGTTAATTCACCCTCTTCAATATGCACCATATCTCGCTTCAAGGCCTCCAAGGCTATTCTTCCCAATTGTCCCAGCTGTTCTTTGAAAACGTCAATTAGGTTGCCATTACTGTGACACAGCCCTTGCTTTTGGCAAAATCTTTTAAGAATGCATTCTGTGATTTC